>NC_142797.1:50486537-50790299 GCF_049724085.1 Artemia sp. Qi Xiang Cuo | reverse complement strand
ATTTTATTGTCTGAAACTTTTTGAGGAAGTTTGGATTGAATACCTTATCCAAAACAATATGTAATCTAAAATTTCTTCTGTTACTTTAGTCGTTTCTGAATTCTTATTGATAGAAAAAAAAAAACTTATCGAGAGTTACGAGTATGGTTTGAAAAATTGAAAAAAGAAGAAACTTTCAAAGAAGAGCAATAAGACAATTTTTCATACCTCTACTCAATGATGTAACGTTGGAGTTGAAAATTACTGGAAATAAAAACTTCTGTAAATTGTTAAAAAGAAAATCTTTGTTCTTTGTTGGAGATGGTTTTGTTTTAAAGTAATATATAAATCTTTAAAAACAGGAATCTTAAATTTTAAAATTTAGTAATTTTAATTTACCAAGAAAATTCTTAGAAAATTGAGATATTAAGGTATGTTTGGACGTAAAATCGGTCAGAAGGCAGAAGCTATTCTTAATGTTTTGCAGCACAACTCTTTTTTTCTAGTCCGTCGGTTTTAGCTTAGTGCTAGAAAGTTGTAAGGGTCTTAATTCTGTGGTTTTTACCGAAATTTTGGACGTAGTCACTTCATGCCAGTCTAGATACCTAGCTAAATATCCTTTTTTATTACAAACATCTTTTGTCCCAAAATATTATGATGATACTCGATGACGAGTTTGACATGCCCTTTGATTGACAGTTTTTGTCAATTCAACGGTTCCATGATATACTATCGAGGCATTTGTCTGAATATGTTTATATATTTTGATTTAAATGATGTTTATTCTTTGTCTCATGACATTCTGTTTGCAGGTAGAATTTATATGACTGGTTTAAAAACTGGCTACAATTTTATTTGGAGAATAGTCCAATGGATTAGGATGTACTTGGACGGTTGAATACTTTTTCTATAAAGGTAATTTATTTATTTACACTTTCAAGGAATGTGCCAAAAATGTGCACATCCACAATTTAAGTGTCGGAAGATTTTTTTGGGGGGGTTGGGAGATCGGGACTGTGAAACATTAAAGGGCCTGTTAAGGCGAAGTTTTTCTTTCTGTTTCTTTGAATTGGAAGAGCGGGGGAGGGGAGTCCATTGTACAGGTGTGTTTTTTTACCTACCTTCACGGTTTGGTTCACATTTAATGCTATTTTTCCATCCATGGTGGATCTTTTTTCTTAAGGGTGGGGATCTTAAAAAAAACAACAACAAAAAAACACACACATTGAGGCTATTATTTTATGTGGGTTCTTTGAATAAGCCATTGAGGAGGGGCTCCTTTGTACAGGTATGTTTGTAGGTACGTTACATTCCTCTGTGTAATTATGCTATGAGCTGAACATTTAGCTTCGGATATCTTATTATAAAGCTGGATGCAAGAGGTCTAGGAGGGACATTTTTAAGAACTGATTCATTAATGTCTATGCCGAGCCTTTAGTTCTGAATATCCAATTGGAAAGCTGGATGGAAGAGCAGTAATTAGTCTTCTGACAAGTCTATTTGACAAATAGCAAAGTCTGAACCCAACTCAAAGAAAATCGAATAGATTAGGGATATGACCTACAAAGGCGCTCAGTCTCCGACCAAAACTATTACCAATTTTTTTGTATTAGGATTTCTATAATAATCATTTGATCAAGGACTTGAAATCAACCATTTATCTGATCCTTAATTATCCATAATAATCTATTTTCTTTATTCCGTATTCTGCATCTGTGTATTGATAGTATTGATATGTAAAGAAAAATGAAAATAACCGCTTATTGTTATTAAATGATGCTTTATTGACAAGCATATGTCTGAATGATTTTATGTTGCTAATTTATTTTGACTGATTATACTTTATGTAAGTTATAAGCCTCAAAACTTTTCTCTTCTGTTCACTTTTAATCTTTTTGATATCTAGGTAATTGTGTCTGCGCGAACATTCAGGGAGACATTTAAAGTTCTACCAATAAAAATGTAAGGAGGATGCTTATGATACTACGCCACCCAACTTCCAATAAAATTAAGTAAGGAAATTTACAGACACCTATATTATAGATTTGCTTATGTTTTTTTTTAATAGTTTTTTTGTTAAATATATATATATAAAAAAACCTTCACATACGGGAAGGGATTTTGGCGTTTTCAGATTGGTTTAATTATTTACATATTTAGTTTTAGCTCTTAATGATAATTTATGCAAAAAGAACACTAGCACTGCTTATGCTAATTTTTTCCTAAACAAATTTCTTATTGTTTTTTTTTTAATATTTAAGTTGTCTTTTCAATGTCTATTTCTTATTGGCGACTCAGTTTATATCACAGTGAGACCCTCTTAGATATATTTACCGAAACAGGGCTCTTTTATGATATACTCACTTAAAACGGGGATCCACGAGAAAAAAAAAACATTAAAAGAAACTGGATTATACATAAAGGAAGGTCCGAATTAAGTCTTGTAGCGTTAATACTACTTTCTTCTCTGGACTTATTATTATCAGACTATTACTGGTAGTTAAAAATGGTTGGTAGAATTTTTAATGGTTAAGTACTGTTGTAGGCTCTTGTAATATCTCGATATCCCTTTCTGAATATTCTTTTTGTTTGACTGAATTATTATTATTTTCTTTGTACACATAATTCTCCTTTTATTCGATCTTTATTAGTTTTTTGTCGTTTTGCTCTCTTTATTAGTTTTCGATCTTTATTAGTTTTGAATATTATAATTAATATTCACAGTTATTTTCACTTGGCTGTCTCAAAAAGATAATTTTTCTTTGTAGATAGAAGTGCACTCTTTTAGCTCGAAATTCAAAGTAATATTCTTTTTTAAGAACGTTTACGTTAATATTTCAGGAATTTTGTTCTCATGCATACTAGACGTAATTAGCAGTGACCTGGTTTGTTTTGTTTTTTATTTTTCATGAAACAGATTGTCATAGTCTGAAAGAACTTAACTAAGAAACTTATTGTTCACTGTTAAATTTTGTCTTTCCAGTTGCTTCCTCTGTTTCTAGTTCAGTTATATTTTAACAAAGAAAATTCTATTTCCCGGACATATTTCCTGAAGAAATAAATGGATGATTCATTTAAGAAATAAATTAATAATAATACATTGGTGCCTTATGTGCCTTTATTGTGGGCACCGCTGTTGTGTTGCCTCTGAAAGTCTTGTGGGAATATTTCATGAATTCTGTTGTCAGGCAGATATGTTGAAATTCAAAGTGACCTTGGTTGCTTTGTTTTACCTTGAGAAAATTGGTCTCTGTCTGAAAACTTAACTAAGAAACTTGTTGTTTACTGTTAGTTTTGGTCTTTCGAATTGTTCAAGTTCAGTTATATTTTAACGTAATTAAGTTCGATTTGATTACGAGTTATATTAAACCTCTGAAAAATGAGCTGTACATTTTCTTGTCAGACGTAGGTCAAGTGAGACTTGATGAATCATAATTTATAAGGTGAGTTGCTCAAGGCGAAGCGGGGACTTGTTTGAACGGTCACGGAAATACCCAAGATAGCTTGAAAGCTCTGTAAAATGAAGTGCACCCGTTTGTTCGCCCTTATGACTGAAATATAGAGGTCTCAAAAGAAGTTGCCATATATTTTGTTAAGTAGTTAGTAAAGATAATTGATAAATTAAACGAAAACTTACTAAGTTTGAAGTTAGGTTGTAATTCTACTCCAAAGAAGGAGCGCCAGCGTAGCTGAGAGTTCATCTGAGAGATAGACGCGTGCAATCGACTCGATTGACCAAAGCAACACCAGTATTTTAAAGTCATTATAATATGCAGTGGTTAAGCTTTTAACCACTTAGCTTCAAGTGGTTAAGATAAAAAAAAAAATTTTTTTTTATATATTTAAGTTGTCTTTTCAATGTCTATTTCTTATTGGCGACTCAGTATATATCTAACTGAGACCCTCTTAGATATATTTACCGAAACAGGGCTCCTGTATGATATACTCACTTAAAACGGGGATCCACGAGAAAAAAAAACACTAAAAGAAACTGGATTATACATAAAGGAAGGTCCGAATTAAGTCTTGTAGCGTTAATACTACTTTCTTCTCTGGACTTATTATTATCAGACTATTACTGGTAGTTAAAAATGGTTGGTAGAATTTTTAATGGTTAAGTACTGTTGTAGGCTCTTGTAATATCTCGATATCCCTTTCTGAATGTTCTTTTTGTTTGACTGAATTATTATTATTTTCTTTGTACACATAATTCTCCTTTTATTCGATCTTTATTAGTTTTTTGTCGTTTTGCTCTCTCCAAAGGAATAGTCAATTTTTGAGTAAATCTAAGGGAAACAGAAACAAGGTAACAGTAAAATAGAAATCGGAAGTTAATAAAAGAAAGGTGGAGATAGCCGTAAAACTTGTTTGCTTTATTTATGTATATATTTGTGCTTAAACAAGGGTAATATTCACAGTAATTTTCACTTGGCTGTCTCAAAAAGATAATTTTCTTCGTAGATAGAAGTGCACTCTTTTAACTCGAAATTCAAAGTAATATTCTTTTTTAAGAACGTTTACGTTAATATTTCAGGAATTTTGTTCTCATGCATACTAGACGTAATTAGCAGTGACCTGGTTTGTTTTGTTTTTTATTTTTCATGAAACAGATTGTCATAGTCTGAAAGAACTTAACTAAGAAACTTATTGATCACTGTTAAATTTTGTCTTTCCAGTTGCTTCCTCTGTTTCTAGTTCAGTTATATTTTAACAAAGAAAATTATATTTCCTGGACATATTTCCTGAAGAAATAAATGAATGATTCATTTAAGAAATAAATGAATAATAATACATTGGTGCCCTATGTGCCTTTATTGTGGGCATCGCTATTGTGTTGCCTCTGAAAGTCTTGTGGGAATATTTCATGAATTCTGTTGTCAGGCAGATATGTTGAAATTCACAGTGACCTTGGTTGCTTTGTCTTACCTTGAGAAAATTGGTATCTGTCAGAAAACTTAACTAAGAAACTTGTTGTTTACTGTTAAATTTTGTCTTTCCAGTTGTTCAAGTTCAGTTATATTTTAGCGTAAATAAGTTCGATTTGATTACGAGTTATATTAAACCTCTGAAAAATGAGCTGTACATATTTTCTTGTCAGACGTAGGTCAAGTGAGACCTTGATGAATCATAATTTATAAGGTGAAATGCTCAAGGCGAAGCGGAGACTTGTTTGAACGGTCACGGAAATACCCAAGATAGCTTGAAAGCTCTGTAAAAAGAAGTGCACCCGTTTGTTCTCCCTTATGACTGAAATATAGAGGTCTCAAAAGAAGTTGCCATATATTTTGTTAAGTAGTTAGTAAGGAATTTAATTTTTATAGTTTTTTTCTTAGAGCTTGAATTGTTACTCGGTTTTAATGCTATTAGATTTGTACGATTCTAAGGCGATTTTAGAGTAAGGGTCTTGTTTATAAAGATATGTTTTGA
Source organism: Artemia sp. Qi Xiang Cuo (assembly GCF_049724085.1). Lineage (NCBI taxonomy): Eukaryota > Metazoa > Arthropoda > Branchiopoda > Anostraca > Artemiidae > Artemia > Artemia sp. Qi Xiang Cuo. Next base: position 50,784,893 of record NC_142797.1, on the reverse strand, counting down.
ATCTGAAGTTATGTTAAATTGTGGGGATGCAGCTTTTATGGGAATTTTCAGTCTAATCCCATAAGAAAATCATTAAATATTACACAGTTTTATGTCCTTGTATAGAGCAGCTAGGTCAAGCAAGTTATGTTAATTTTACTGATGATTCTAATTTTGGTCTGTGTTTATGATTCTTGTTTGATTATAATACCTCTCTGATTCTCTTGTATTATTAGCAGCAGAAACACAACTGTTACATTCTTTATTAATGTCTTTTCATCCATTTCAGGACCTTTAGTAAGCGGAGGAAAATGGCAATAGGAAAATTGAAGAGTAAGTTTTTATGTATTTTGCAATGTTTTGCTCTTGGACCGTTTGTGATGATTTTGGAAATCTATTATTAAGTGAAGTAAAGTCCATGTCTTTTGATCATTTTAATTTCAGATAAATTTGCCAACATAGTTTAAAACATTGAACTTTAATGTCTAAAGGTTTTTGATGAATCTCAAATGCAAAAATCTTTCAAATGAGGGTAAGATCGAGGTTTTTGGTATCTTTTATCGATGACGCAGCGTCATAGTATAAAGAACTGGAAATAGAAATTATCATAAGCTGTTTAAAAAAAATAAATAAAACATATGGAAATCGCGCTGTTTTTTAAGCGGTTCTCCGAATTCGGTCGGGATTGCTCTGCGTGGCGTTCCCGCCGGGGTAAACCATCCGAAAGAGAGGCTATCTTCCTCTAATTTGATGAAAATGTCCGCTTGTATTTGATTGGTGGTTGGAGGGGAGCAGTGAGGGAGGGGGCAAAATATTTGCTTGTCGTTTCATACAAAGATTATAGTAAAAACAACATAAAATACGCATCTTAGTATTTCATTCACATTTTTGCTTATTTTTGGTATGACAAATAGCCCTTTTAAAACCCTACTAGCGCGAAGTTGCTTGTGAAATGCTACGCAAATTAAAAGAAGGAACAGTTGACTTCCACTTTTTGATTTTTCTTTGTGACAACTTAACCCCAGAAAAAGAGTCAACTTTTGAGTACAAGATTTTTTATAAGGTTTTTATTCTGTTGTTCCGCCCTTTCTGTATTTGGTTTTCACCATTCTGGCATAAGATTGGTTGTTTTCGGATAACTTTCGGATACTTAAATTCTTGAAGTCAAATCTTCACAATTTGTAAATATTTTGTGGCAGCTTTATGTTTTAGCTTTATGCTGGGCTGTGTTTAAAGCTCCCTCTGTTTTTTTGATTGACTAATATTATAAACATTATTAATCAAGGAAGCTAATCTTAAGTCGTATTAAGGACTAATATATGGTATTACGGGGTATCTTGGGATTGGGCATTCGAAAGTGCTTTTTAAATTGAGTTATGGATTATATATATATATATATATATATATATATATATATATATATAAACATGATCAACTCGTTTTTTTCGCGTCATTTCAACGTGGATAATAAATCCAAAACATAGCTTCACTATTGTTTAAATTTAATTCTTGGAAACCATTTACATTAAAGCTAGAACATGAGAACGTGAGGTTACTCCTAGAAATCCTTTTACGCAGTAGCAGTCACAAGCAATCGTAGTCACAAATGGTCACAATCACTGTGTCAAGTATACCCAATCTGCATTGAATATTTTACTTTTTAGAATCAAATTCCAAACCAACATATCGGATATTTCTTTCGGATACTTAAATTCTTGAAGTCAAATCTTCACAATTTGTAAATATTTTGTGGCAGTTATTTTTATGTTGCAAAAACGGAACATTTTTTTGAAATCAGATATGTAACAAGCCAACGTCAGAAGACGTTTTAATTGTTTTGTATTATATTTAAAGAAGGTTTGTGGGGAATGTAGCCCTTTTGTTCCTCACTACGATAATGTGAAGATACATCCTAACATATAAAGCCTTTGGTAATCCAAGAAAGAAAAAAATACTGGTTTTATTTAATTTTGTTAAGTCTGTTCATCCGTGTAGCAAGTTGAAAAGAACCAGATTGGTCGGATTTTCGAAAATATGCAGGGCCAATGCCGAATCAAAGTTGTCATTGTTATTTTTCAATCTCAGGGACTTATCTGTTGAAATTTTCTGTTCATGCAATCGTTCACCTAGTTGTTGATGGGTCCTACCAATGTAAAATTTCCCACATGAACACGCGATTCTGTAGACACCACTACCCAGTAGAGGGTCAGTTTTATCCTTTCCTGAGTTGAAAAAACGTTCAACTTTTTCTTCAGTTTATAAAGAAACAGACATTATGTTTTTTTTTTAATTTTTCCAAGTTTATCGCCAAGTTTTGGACTGTATGGTATAATGATGAAAGTTTTTTTCTCAGCTTCCAGGGCAACTGAATCAAGGGGAACGGGTTCCTTGTTTTCTTGTTAAATCGTTCTTAGTCGAATACAGGCGAAATTTTCAATAACTTTTATTAGGTAATCATTGCAGAATAGAGTATCTTTGATATAGTTTAATTCATAATTTATATTATTACGAGAACAGAATTTTAAAACTCTGTCGACTAAAGAGATTATTACCCCTCTTTTCACAGAAGGAGGGTGATGTGAAGAGAAATGTAGATATCGATCATTATGAGTCGGCTTTTTATAAATAGAAAATTCAAGGCTAGGAGCAGTTTTTTAAGTCAAAACATCCAAAAAAGGCAGCTTACCTGAATCTTCGAGTTCCATTGTGAACTGGAGATTCGAATCAAAAGAGTTCAAATGTGCCAACGAATCTCTTAGAGAGTCTTGTCCATGTTCCCAAACAAAAAGGACATCATCAACGAAACGAAACCAGATAGTGTTTTAAGTGAAAAATATTCAAAGCAGACAGTTCTATTAAATCCATGTAAAAATTTGCCAAATAAGGAGACAAGACAGTGCCCATGGATAGGCCCATGATTTGAAGGAACATTTTTTTTTTCGGAATTTAAATACGAGGAGAACTTGTTGCAAAGACGAACTAGGGTCATTATTCTATCAATTTCCAAAGTTTTGTATTCCGACCAAGCTGAATTTTCCTCTAATTTTCTTTGTAAGGTCTGCTCACATTTATGGACATCGCATGAAGTGTACATTGAAACTGCATCAAAACTACATAAGATAGTTTTTTCTGTTGTACTTTGACTGTTCTATGACTGCTCATAGAACAGTCATTAAACAGTATTCTTAGATATACTGTATTATCTAGAAATACTTATCTACTAAGTATTTTTAGATTTTCTTTTTTCTGATTATTGTATTCTTTGGTAAATAGCTGGAAATGTATATATTTTTGTTTATGCTAAAGCCACATTTATATATCCTTAAATGATGTGAAATTTCGCCCCTACATGAATCATACTGTGTATGTATTTGGGTTAGTCTTTCTGGCTCGCCACTGGATGACAAAATCCTTGTTTTTTCCCCTTTTTTATTTTATTTTTCATTTTCTTTCCTCTCTGAGTTTCATTTGTCATGTATAGCCAGTGTAGTCTTAGAATGTATTTAAAAAAGAACTATTGGAAAACTAAATATAATTTCATTTCAAATGTTAACCAACTGTATTTTTAGATTTTCTTTTTTCTGACCATTGTATTCTTTGTTAAATAGCTGGAAATGTATAAATTTTTGTTTATGCTAAAGCCACATTTATATATCCTTAAATGATGTGAAATTTCGCCCCTATATGAATCATACTGTGTATATATTTGGATTAGTCTTTCTGACACCTTTTTGTCTTAAATACCTGTTTGAACATAATTATATATTTTTTTTTAATTTCACTTTTTGCTTGCAGTTACCACGAAATATCGGTAAAATGTGCTCCAATGCAAGTTATTTGTTTCAGAATGGAAGGTTAGTTAAGTTTTATATTTGTATGTCTTGTCGATGCAAAATTTCAGGAATTTCGAATTTTTTTTTATTGCATCGCATCAATGGTTTTCCAGCAGGAAAAGAAAAATGTGAAAGGAAACTACTTTTCTAAATTATCAAAACGTAATAAAATCAGTTCCTTTTTTGAAGTTACCTAATCTGAAAAATTCCATTCTAGTTTCTTCCTTTCCTTAGAATAGGTTTCAGTACAGCTTTCGTACATCCTATTTAGTCTTTCAGTTAGAGATATCATTTCTTGCCAAAAATCTGCGTGTTTTAAATAGTTTAAATATTTCTTCTTAATCTTGCAGGCTTAAGCCACGTTTCAAAAATCCTTATTTGTTATTTTTATATATACATTTGTATTTTTTCAGATATATTTATTTTTCTGAAAACAGATGAATTTGTTCATATAAGTGATTTAACTTTATTTAGTGCTTTGCATTTGGTTATATAAGTATGAAATAATCACCGGGACAAACAATGTTGAATTTTAGTTTCTACATTTTTGAGATACAAGTCTCAAAATAATTTATTGTTTTCTAAAATTTTTGTATTGGTCAAAGGAGGCTATATGTAATAAAGGACTCTTGGAAATCCTTTTTTCGTCAAAACTAGAACTTGACATTAAACCTAGAACGTGACATTAAACCTATAAATCTCTTTCCTTTGGATGTTTCAATTTCTGGAATTAAATCCCCAAAAATTCTAATGTTAGTTTTTTGTGACAGTTTTCGAATCACAATTGCATGCATATTTGGATCTTGGACAATCCCATAATGGTGCATGATGTTGATGCTGTCATTGCCTCTTGACATAAAAGATCCACTTTTAACCTGAAAAAAAAAAACATAAGAGATAGAAGTTAAAAGAGAGAGGAGAAAATTGTTGCCAGGGAGCTAGGCTCTGAATGAATGAGCAAGCCAAAAGGATTCTGGTAACCCCTTTGTATTTGATATTTTACAATACTGGAATCTAAATCGTCTTTATACGGTTCTCATTGTTTACGGGACCATCATGTCCATTATTTACAAATCAAAAACGAGGCTTGTTTGTGAATTGAAGAATAGGTTATTGTAGCAGATAAGGATATTTTTAATTGTCTATTGACTGCAATTGTCCAGTCTTTCTATTCTAGAAAATAAGCTTTTAAAACACATAAAGAAAAAACCGATTGCATATTTCATATTCTTCTGTGGCTACAACTTTGTGCGTCATTTTGAAATAAAATATAGTTTATATAATAAATACAAAGCATAAATATACTATTATTTGAATTGAATTCTTGGAAATCCTCTTTTCGTCAAATTCAGAAGACAAGAACGTGACGTTAAACTTGGAAATTAATTCCTTCCGGATATTTCAGTTGTTGAAATCAAATTCCCATAATTTATAAACGTTTTTTTTCAGTTAATTTTATGTTGTAAAAAGGGAACATAACAAAACAACATCAAAACGGTATGCTCTGATACTTTGCATATACTTAAAGCAGCTTTAGGTTTGTGGCAACTCCATGCAATGCATAAAGTTCATACTCTTCTAGCCTCTTGACAGAAAAGATTAAGTTTGAACCTGAAAAGGATATTTGAGAAAAACATTTATAAGCATGAGGAGATAACTGTTGCAAGGGAGCTTAAGCTCTCAATGACTGAGCAAGCCAAAAGGATACTGATAACCCTTTTTGTTTAATTTTTTACCGTAGAGGAATCTAATTCGTCCTTGAAGGGTTCTTCTTATTTACAGGACCTTCTGGAATGACGAAATTAACAAAAAGGCTTGTTGGTAGATTGAAGAATATTTGTTCTGACAGGTATGGAAATGTACGTTTACAATCGATTTTTTTTTTTTTTTTTTTTTTTTTTTTGAAACACTATTCTTGGCAAAATTTATAGTTAAATACATATATTTTGAAACATGTAAATAAAAGAAATCTGGGCGAATATTCTTTCTTTTGTGGCTACAACTTTGGGCTCTTTCCAAAATTTGTATTGACAATTTAAATTATGGATAGTGTACATTTTTGAGAATTTCCTTTAGTTTTCTAAGAGTTGTATACCAACTTTGTATCCTTTGTCTATATATGTATCAACCAATTTAATGGCTGGTTAAGCCCTTTTTTTTCCTGTACCGATATATGATAGTAAGTTACGTCCTGGGTTGTCTGTTCGTCTTTTGTACCACGTCTTGTCTTTTTAAGACTTTCGCTTGTTAATTACGTATATTAAGTTATTTCTTATTACAATTTGGTACATTCGTTAATTTCTTGCTGAAGAACTTTCTATGTTTGCAATTCTGTTCTGTGAGTTCAATGTCAAGAAAATAGCCTTTTTTTAAAACCCTACTATTCTTATGTTACATGTGAAATGCTTTATTTTTTCATTTTTTACTCATTTTCTTGTCCCTACAGTTGACAATTGATTTTATCCGCTGTTGGATGATTTCTACTGACAATTTTTGATATCAAGATACAAATGCGTTTTTTTTTGGGGGGGGGGGGGTTTAGTTTTTGGGTTATAGAGATGAAATTGATAAATATCCTCATTAATATTTTAGACTTAAATTAAAAAAAGAAAATCCAATCGTAAGAAACATAGATTGTGACTTTTGTCACAATACTTCGTTGTTTGCTATACCTCTGTAGTAGATAAATTTGTCGTAGATAAGTTTTACTACTGATGACGGTCACTGTATATGTGACCGAAATATCTGGTATTTTTTGTGAAATTTATTATACACTAAATAAAAGTTCAAATAGGGATAAAATCCTTTTAATAGACAGTGATGTAATAGAAATTCACAAAAATACCAGATATTTCGGTCACATATACAGTGACCGTCATCAGTAGTACATGTTTTACTACTGATGACGGTCACTGTATATGTGACCGAAATATCTGGTATTTTTGTGAATTTCTATTACATCACAGTCTATTAAAAGGATTTTATCCCTATTTGAACTTTTATTTATCGTCATGGAAAGACAGTGTGGTCTCCGAAATTATCTTATTATACACTGTCTATTAAAAAGGATTTTATCCCTATTTTGGACTTTTATTTTATCGCTATACCTCTGATGCGCCCTAGCCCCCCCAAGGGGCCTAAAATGGCCAGATATAGCCCTAGCCTGTGTGTAAAATTTCGATGATTTTGTGGGTTGCATTAATTTATGCGCTTACTTCTTATCCAAAGTCATTCTATAATGTCAAATAAAAAAAAAAACGAAAAAATTCAGTAAAATTCTATATACTGCCTAGGGCTTTTATCATTCCCTATTAGGAGGGGTTTGGAGTACAGTTGCAACAGCAAAGGCTATTATATTTTGAAAGAGCATTGAACAGGGAAGAGAATGATATGTTCTTTTGTTTTCTATGTTTAATATGCTTCTCTTCTATCTATCTTTAGTGTCTTTCATTTTCTATGTCTATTTTATAGCTATTTTGAAATAGGTATCTACTAAGATATTTAGACTTCTAACTTTCTAATAAGAAGTCGTTAGTAATATATTAGGTATTTGCATCGGTAGTCTTGAAAAGTCAACACTTTCGTTGCACAAATATTATTCTTTTAGATCTGGAAATATTTTCAGTTTTTTGGTGAGAACCTCAGGTTCTTCCATGAGAGCCTTAGGCTCTAAGGTTTTTTCTGGTATTTTCCTAAAAAAAATTAGATAATTTTTATAAGTAAAAAAGCAATAGAGAGGTAGAACTCGGTTAAATCTTACTTTTTTTTGTTGTCCAAAATGTGGTTGCTTTATTTATCTGTGCCTCCAATTTAGCATATGTGAACAGAATACTGTCGTTTCCGAGATGCAACTTTTTACCCCACCTCTTGTATAAATTATAGATTGTTGCTAACTCCGATCTAACGCTTATCTGATATTGACTCAACATAAATGTAGAACTGATTCTGTTATGTTGATATGATGTCTTTCTCGTTCGTCTTATTTCAGACCCTGTCTGTTTATGATTAAAAAATGGAATACTGATCACTGTAACAAAATCACGTTCTCATTAATAATTATAAGTATGTATATATTTGCATTTGTATATATTTGCTAAATTTCCTTATAGATTGAAAGAAATTCACTAATGTTCTCAGCTACGTTTCCTAACGAAGTTCAAGAGTTGGCCGCGAAATTTCCTGAGAATTATATCTTTGTTACTGTTGGCACTGTAGTTGGAGCATGCACTCACCTACTTCAAGAAGTTATCGAGATTGAAGCGAAGAGTGAATCAATCAACTCCTCGAAATTTTGACGGAAAAGGTGAGCATTCTCTTGTGGAGTTACAGAATAAAAAAAAGGCTGGCAACCATGGCCGTTTTTAGGGGATATGAGTGTCCTGGTTTGAATCCCCTTCCCGAAATATTTTACCGACTTTAAAAAAATAAAAATACATTTAAACAATTTTTTGTTGCGTTTTGTAGTTTTTTTTTAGTACCTTTTCTAAACTTTTAGGCTTTTATTACTAAACTTTTAGGCAATCAGACGAGTGGATGAGAAGGATGAGAAGACGTTATAAAAACAAGATTTGCCTTTATACTGTAAGGAATTATTAGTAGTACTGTTCTATGAACTATATAAAGCACTTTTACCTTCTTACCCAACGACAGCTCAGAATAAGAAGTAAAATCCAGGCGAGGAATTGTCTTTGTGCGTTACTCAGTTACGTCCTGTTTCCTAGACTAACAGCTTTCTAGTTGATCCAAAGATCGAGATTTCATAGTTGCAAGCACCATTTTCGATTCTTCATCATTTGGTAGTAAACTTAATTAAAGAGGTCTGTTTGGAATGAGAAACTGAGAAATTAAAAGAAAGAAAGATTGAATTCCGCTTATTGATTTTTCTGTGTGACAACTTTTATCCCCGCAAAAAGAATCAACTTTTTAAGAACAATTTTTTTTTAGAAACTTTATCCTGTTGTTTCGCTCTTTCGGTGTTTGGGGATATTTCTGAATTTGGAGTTCTTTATTTAGAGTTTGGCTATGAAATGTTATGCTCTTGGATAATTGGTCTATCTCCTTTGCTTCATTTGGTAAAAGAATTATGACACTCAGAGTTTCTGGTTGTTCTTTCTAGACTGTGGGTTGCATGCTCAACAAATGCTCAATCCAACATACCCACTGCTAAAATAATTCGAAGTTTAAAAATATGGTTTCTGGATTTGCCCATATTGTTCTGTCATTCCAAATATTTGAGTTGTTCAATAGAAACATCTTATTTACCTTACGGTGATATTTATTTAAACTTCATCAAATGATGATAAACAAGAGGCTGTTGCTGATTCCTGATTATTTCTAGGATCCAATTCCTGAATTAATTTCACCTTTTAGCACAAAACGTAAGGGTTTATATGATTCAACTAACTATGAACGTTTCTTTCCCCAGATCTTTAATTTATACAAGTGAAGCTGCAGTTGCGAATTGTTGTTGGAATCGCCGTTTTTGAACTCTTCCATAATGGTTGGATCCAGAGGATTTGAAGTTGAAGTTATCGTTCCTTGTAAGTAAATCTTCGTGTTTTTTTTTTGGGGGGGGGGGGGTTCATCAGTATTTGTTGAATTTGAATATTTTTGACGTCTAATTTTTTACACAGTGGTTTCCAATATTGACCCAAATCTTACTAAAATGGAAAGAGTGCACCAGGAATTTACTCTGCTTTAATTGTTCATTTAAGTAGTTTAAGGCATTCGGAACATGTTTCATATTTTGTTTAAAGCTAAACCCCATGGAGGATCTAAAATCAATAAGATTTACTTCGACCTTTCCCACTCATATTTGAAAATATATTAGGCATATTGTTCAGCGCTTCGCAATTTTGATAAAATGGCGGTGCATTCTTTGGCCTAGTTTTATGTGTATGTTGCTTTTAAATCTTTTTTTTATGTTTTTCTGGCTTTTTTTTTTACCTCGAAATACGAATTTGGTCCAGTTGGACTTGTGATAGTTATTTTTTGGGGAAAAAAAATCTGATCTACACCTTTGGGCTTAAAAGAAATAAAAAAGTCTTTTTTTTCTTAATGAGAATAAAGAGTGACATTAAAACTAAAATCGAACCGAAATTAGTCTATACATAAGGACGGGCTGCTGCCACCCTTAAAACCCACTATTTACGCTAAAGTTCAACTACTACTAATAAAAAAAATGTTTCAGACTGAGAAAAATACAGTCATCCTGTAATTGCAAGCCGTTTATTTATATATTGCCTTTCAAGACACTTAAACTAAAAACTTTTGCGTTTATAAAGCGAATCCGAATAATTAGGCATTTCGCTTTCCGAGGCACCGGGGAAAAAATAAACATTTGTATCAACTTCCTCTTCTATAAAAGCATTCGATCTTTCAGCATGCGAGGAAAAAAGTGAAACTTTAGAACAAAAGTCCATTTAGCTCATTAATAAAATCAGGTTGTCCCATTCGGGACCAGTTTCAAGAAATCCGACTTCCCTAAAAAATGTTTCTTACTCTTTTTCAACTATCCAGGAAGTTATAATCTAAGCCCATTAAATGATGACAATTCACGTTCTGTACTATTTGATGATACATACATTGCTTTACCGGATGCTGATGCTTCAACTTAAGGAAAAAGGATATTTCTTTCTTTCTTTTTATATTATATCCATTTTTTTCTTTTCAGAAAGAGGAGCAATTTCTGCGATTTCGCTACCATCACTTGTACCGACGAAACGCAATTGTTTCTAGTCATTGCGGAGCATTTTCTTTGCTCATACATCTGACCTTGCTTGACGTTGCGTCAGGTACAATTTGAGCTAAAAGGTATTGTTTTTTGTTTTATTTTATTATTCCTTGCACCATTAAAATTGCAACCATTACAACCTTGCACCATTAAATTGAAGGTTTACTGTCTTGCAACTTTTCAAACCAAAGAAATTTGTATTTGGGTATAGGTAGAAATGTTCTGTATCTTATTTTTTTCGATATGATTGTATGGAACTCATGTTCGTAGAACGTCTGGAGAAGGTTCATCTGAAAAGTATGTTTGAAATGCTAACCCTTTCTAAGTAACGAAAGACATCCAAGATACAACAAAGTGATGATTTATACCGTTTCGCGTCACAAAATAAAAATTTACAAATAGGGCTAAAATTTAGACCAGGGGACATTCCAAGATAGTTATTCGACATTCCATGACCACAAAATTTTTGCTAGACGTTCAGTCTTGCATCATGGTCGCAGCAGTAGTTGCAACATAATAACCTCGGTTGGATCCATAAATATACCCAGGGTTTATGTAGGAAAGATTAATTAACTGAATTTAGTTGTCATGGTTGCAGCGGTAGCTACAACCTAGTAAAGAGCAAGCCACAGCCTATTGTAACCAAAAGTTGAAAAACGCGTTTTTAAAAAAAACTGCCTGGTGAGAAAAAATTGTCATCTGATACTGAGTCAGAAATTGTAGCTATTGTTTCGGTTCATCTTAGAAGTAAAAGTTTTTTGCGAAAACATATTTATGGTGATTTCGAAAAAGAGTCTGAAACCCCTTGAAAATGGCGTCAAATCGAAATAAAAATTACACCATTGGAATCAGAGTGGTCTTTTTTTTTTTTTTTTTTTTTTTTTTTCTAGAAGGGCTAGGGGTGGCCAGAGCATCATAGAGAGGTGTGTAATAGCTCATTCTAAATGGAATTAAATTTGTAAGTGCCCTTTTTAAGTGGACGAAAAGATTGGAGGGCATATAGCCCCCCTCCCTACAGACCTACTCCCCTCAAACTAGTCCAAAAAAATAATTTTGAGATAGCCATTTTGTTTAACATAGTTCAAATGTCCCATATATATGGATTTGATGATGATATGGCCCTCCATAGTCCCTGGGGAAGTGCTTTATGTGGTATCGGGTGTATCGATATCACGCGCAATAAAAAACCTTTATTTGGTGACGAAATGCTCTAAGGATTTTTTTTTATATGAAACAATTCCGTCACTGGCTTTGTTCCAATACCTGAAGCATTCTTTTTCGTGGGTAATTTAAGGGTTTCTGATATAGTGCATATCCCTTTTTAAAAATTAGCCCGTGTCTTTTTTGAAGTTTTACAAGGGAATGCTATTGTCTGGGGAAACTTCCGAATTCAGAGTTCTTTATTTACAATGTTAGCTGTTAATTGTCATGCTCTTTGATTTATTGCATATCTCCTCCGATACATTGGATATTGGATAAACGAACCATAACACATGGAATTTCTGGGTTTTCTTTCCAGACCGTGGTTTGTATGCTCAAATGAGCAATGATAGGTTATTACCTTAAAAGTGCCAAATCCAACTTACCTACTATTGTATAGTAAGTAAGTATGACGGCACTAGACCTTTAAGGTCCAAACCGGAGCCCTTCTGCCAGGATGTGCAAGGGGAGGCTGGGTGCCAGCCATCCTGTGCTTTTGCAGCTGCCACAATGTACTCGTAAATCCTAATTTAAGCCGAAGATGGAGGGATATGTCAACAGTCAAAGACGGCGAGAAACATGTGAATCCATTTCGTATCAGCAAAGCAATATCAAGAGATAAAAAAAAAAACATGACATAAAGAAAAACGGAAAAACAAAATCATACGCGAAGATGACTAACCGCAATTTCCATGATTTTAATGATATGACCGTACTTCTGATAATCATTTTCCAACAGGAATGTACGCTCCAGCCCTAAAAAAAGAAAATTCAATCAGATGCTTATCCAAAACATAGCTTCACTATTGTTTAAATTTAATTCTTGGAAACCATTTACATTAAAGCTAGAACATGAGAACGTGAGGTTGCTCCTAGAAATCCTTTTACGCAGTAGCAGTCACAAGCAATCGTAGTCACAAATGGTCACAATCACTGTGTCAAGTATACCCAATGTGCATTGAATATTTTACTTTTTAGAATCAAATTCCAAACCAACATATCGGATATTTCTTTCGGATACTTAAATTCTTGAAGTCAAATCTTCACAATTTGTAAATATTTTGTGGCAGTTATTTTTATGTTGCAAAAACGAAACATTTTTTTGAAATCAGATATGTAACAAGCCAACGTCAGAAGACGTTTTCATTGTTTTGTATTATATTTAAAGAAGGTTTGTGGGGAATTGAGCCCTTTTGTTCCTCACTACGATAATGTGAAGATACATCCTAACATATAAAGCCTTTGGTAATCTAAGAAAGAAAAAAAATACTGGCTTTATTTAGTTTTGTGAAGTCTGTTCATCCGTGTAGCAAGTTGATAAATACAAGAATCTTTCAAAGTAGAGCGAAAAGATGGATTTTGTACCATTTCTCGATAATGGAACGTTAAAGGTTAAAACAACGGGAATTGAAAACTATAGCTAAACTGCTAAAAAATAAAGTTTTCGGTTCTTTTCTGGGGATTGCTTGGTTTCAAAGAACCAATGTGAATTTTTGAAAGTTTACCCAGCCTTTTATATCTTAAAAATTTAAAAAAATCAATGGTAGCTGTAATTTACAAACCGAAGTGGTTTTCTTTGTTGTTCCTCAAAAAAGTTTCTCATCCTCTGAAAGAATTTCACTAAGAAATCTATTACCTTTCCAGTTGTATCTCTGTTTCAAGTCAATTATATTCTAACGTAACCAAATTTGATATTTTGGGCACAAAAAACCTATGACAAATGAAACTCAGAGAGGAAAGAAAATAACAAAATGAAAAATAAAATAAAAAAAGGTGAAAAAAACGACGATTTTGTCAGCCAGTGGCGAACCATGAAGAAGAAGAAATAAACAAATATTTCGACAAGGACCTCCGCCAAGTCGGAGTGGATTATATAAGTGGATTTCTGTGGATTATATTAGCCTTTTCGTTTTTCTAAACAAGTATTTTTAGATTTTCTTTTTTCTGACCATTGTATTCTTTATTAAATAGCTGGAAATGTATAAATTTTTGTTTATGCTAAAGCCACATTTATATATCCTTAAATGATGTGAAATTTCGCCCCTATATGAATCATACTGTGTATATATTTGGATTAGTCTTTCTGACACCATTTTGTCTTAAATACCTGTTTGAACATAATTATATTTTTCTTTAATATCACTTTTTGCTTGCATTTACCACGAAATATCGGTAAAATGTGCTCCAATGCAAGTTATTTGTTTCAGAATGGAAGGTTAGTTAAGTTATATATTTGTATGTCTTGTCGATGCAAAATTTCAGGAATTCCGATTTTTTTTTTTATTGCATCGCATCAATGGTTTTCCAGCAGGAAAAGGAAAATGTGAAAGGAAACTACTTTTCTAAATTATCAAAACATAATAAAATCAGTTACTTTTTTAAAGTTACCTAATCTGAGAAATTCCATTCTAGTTTCATCCTTTCCTTATAATAGGTTTCAGTACAGCTTTCGTACATCCTTTTTTAGTCTTTCACTTAGAGATATCATTTTTTGTCAAAAATCTGCGTTGTTTTAAATAGTTTAAATATTTCTTTTTAATCTTCCAGGCTTAAGCCACGTTTCAAAAATCCTTATTTGTTATTTTTATATATACATTTGTATTTTTTCAGATATATTTATTTTTCTGAAAACAGCTGAATTTGTTCATCTAAGTGATTTAACTTTATTTAGTGCTTTGCATTTGGTTATATAAGTATGAAATAATCACCGGAACAAACAATGTTGAATTAAAGTTTGTACATTTTTGAGATACTAGTCTCAAAATAATTTATTACTTTCTAAAATTTTTGTATTGGTCAAAGAAGGCTATATGTAATAAATGACTCTTGGAAATCCTTTTTTCATCAAAGCTAAAACTTGAGAATGTGACATTAAACCTAGAAATCTATTTCATTTGGATGTTTTCATTTCTGGAATTAAATCCCCAAAAATTCTAACGTTAGTTTTTTGCGACTGTTTTCATATCACAATTGCATGCATATTTTGATCTTGGAAAATTCCACAATGGTGCATGATGTTGATACTGCTATTGCCTCTTGACAGAAAAGATCCACTTTTAACATGAAAAAATAATATTAGAGATAGAAGTTAAGAGAGAGGAGAAAATTGTTGCCAGGGAGCTAGGCTCTCAATGAATGAGCAAGCCAAAAGGATTCTGGTAACCCCTTTGTATTTGATTTTTTACAAAACTGGAATCTAAGTCGGCTTTATACGGTTCTCATTGTTTACGGGACCATCATGTCCATTATTTACAAATCAAAAACGAGGCTTGTTTGTGAATTGAAGAATAGTTATTGCAGCAGATAAGGATATTTTTAATTGTCTATTGACTGCAATTGTCCAGTTTTTCTATTCTAGAAAATAAGCTTTTAAAACACAAAAAGAAAAAAACCGATTGCATATTTCATATTCTTCTGTGGCTACAACTTTGTGCGTCATTTTGAAATAAAATATAGTTTATATAATAAATTCAGAAGACAAGTCAAAGTCAGAAGACAAGAACGTGACGTTAAACTTTGAAAATAATTCCTTCCGGATATTTCAGTTGTTTAAATCAAATTCCCATAAATTTATAAACTTTTTTTTCCAGTTAATTTTATGTTGTAAAAAAGGAATATTCTATTAGAACTAAATGTATAACAAAACAACATCAAAACGGTATGCTCTGATGCTTTGCATATACTTAAAGCAGCTTTAGGTTTGTGGCAACTCCATGCAATGCATAAAGTTCACACTGTTCTAGCCTCTTGACAGAAAAGATTAAGTTTGAACCTGAAAAGGATATTTGGGAAAAACACTTATAAGTATGAGGAGATAACTGTTGCAAGGGAGCTTAAGCTCTCAATGACTGAGCAAGCCAAAAGGATACTGATAACCCTTTTTGTTTAATATTTTACCGTAGAGGAATCTAAATCGTCCTTAAAGGGTTTTTCGTATTTACAGGACCATCTGGAATGACGAAATCAACAAAAAGGCTTGTTGGTAGATTGAAGAATATTTGTTCTGACAGGTATGGAAATGTACGTTTACAATCGATTTTTTTTTTTTTTTTTTTTTTTTTCCACTGTTCTTGACAAAATTTATAGTAAGTATATATATTTTGAAACATGTAGATAAAAGAAATCTGGGCGAATATTCTTTCTTTTGTGGCTTCAACTTTGGCCTTTTTTCCAAAATTTGTATTGACAATTTAAATTATGGATAGTGTAAATTTTTTAGAATTTCCTTTAGTTTTCTAACAACTCGTTGAGTTGTATACCAACTTTGTATCCTTTGTCTATATATGTATCAACCAATTTAATGGCTGGTTAAGCCCTTTTTTTCCTGTACCGATATATGATAGTAAGTTACGTCCTGGGTTGTCTGTTCGTCTTTTGTACCACTTCTTGTCTTTTTAAGACTTTCGCTTGTTAATTACGTATATTAAGTTATTTCTTATTACAATTTGGTACATTCGTTAATTTCTTGCTGAAGAACTTTCTATGTTTGCAATTCTCTTCTATGAGTTCAATGTCAAGAAGATAGCCTTTTTTAAAACCCTACTAGTCTTATGTTACATGTAGAATGCTTTATTTTTTCATTATTTACTCATTTTCTTGTCCCTACAGTTGACAATTGATTTTATCCACTGTTGGATGATTTCTACTGACAATTTTTGATATTAAGATACAAATAAGTTTTTTTTTTGGGTTTTTACGCTTTTGGGCTATAAAGATGAAATTGATAAATATCCTCATTAATATTTTAGACTTAAAATGCAAATTAAAAAAAAGAAAATCCATTCGTACGAAACATAGATTGTGACTTTTGACACAATACTTCGTTGTTTGCTATACTTCTGATGCGTCCTAGCCCCCCAATGGCGCCTAAAGGGGCCAGATGTAGCCCTAGTCTTTGTGTAGAATTTCCATGATTTTGTGGGTTGCATTAATTTATGTGCTTACTTCTTATCCAAAGTCATTCTATAATGTCAAAAAAAAAAAACGAAAAAAATCAGTAAAATTCTATATACTGCCTAGGGCTTTTATCATTCCCCATTAGGAGGGGTTTGGAGTACAGTTGCAACAGCAAAGGCTATTATATTTTGAAAGAGCATTTAACAGGGGAGAGAATGATATGTCCTTTTGTTTTCTATGTTTAATATGCCTCTCTTCTATCTATCTTTAGTGTCTTTCATTTTATAGCTATTTTAAAATAGGTATCTACTAAGATATTTAGACTTCTAACTTTCTAATAAGAAGTCGTTAGTAATATATTAGGTATTTGCATCGGTAGTCTTGAAAATTCAACACTTTCGTTACACAAATATTATCCTTTTAGATCTGGAAATATTTTCAGTTTTCAGCCTTAGGTTCTAAAGTTTATATCTGGTATTTTCCTAAAAAAAAAAAAATAATAGATAACTTTTATAAGTAAAAAAGCTATAGAGAGGTAGAACTCGGTTAAATCTTACTTTTTTTTTTTGTCCAAAATGTGGTTGCTTTATTTGTCTGTGCCTCCAATTTTAGCATATGTGAACAGAATACTGTCGTTTCCGAGATGCAACTTTTTACCCCACCTCTTGTATAAATTATAGATTGTTGCTAACTCCGATCTAACGCTTATCTGATATTGACTCAACATAAATGTAGAACTGATTCTGTTATGTTGATATGATGTCTTTCTCGTTCGTCTTATTTCAGACCCTGTCTGTTTATGATTAAAAAATGGAATACTGATCACTGTAACAAAATCACGTTCTCATTAATAATTATAAGTATGCATTTATTTGCATTTGTATATATTTGCTAAATTTCCTTATAGATTGAAAGAAATTCACTAGAAATTCGAGATTGATGCGAAAAGTCGAATCAATCAACTCCTCGAAATTTTGACGGAAAAGGTGAGCATTCTTTTGCGGAGTTACAGAAAAAAAAGAGGCTAGCAACCATGGCCGTGTTTAGGGGGTAGGAGTGACCTAGTTTGAATCCCCTTCCCGAAATATTTTACCGACTTATAAAAAATAAAAATACATTTAAACAATTTTTTGTTGCGTTTTGTAGGTTTTTTTTAGTACTTTTTCTAAACTTTTGACTTTTAATTCTAAACTTTTAGGCAATCAGACGAGTGGATGAGAAGGATGAAAAGACGTTTATAAAAACAAGATTTACCTATGTACTGTAAAAAAAAATATTATTAGTACTATTCTATGAACTAGATAAAGCACTTTTACCTTTTTACCCAACGACAGCTCAGAATAAGAAATAAAATCCAGGCGAGGGATTGTCTTTGTGCTGTACTCAGTTACATCCCGTTTCCTAGACTGACAGCTTTCTAGTGGATCTAAAGATCGAGATATGATAGTTGCAAGCACCATTTTCGATTCTTCATCTTTTGGTGGTAAACTTAATTGAAGAGGTCTGGTTGGAATAAGAAATTGAGAAATTAAAAGAAAGAAATATTGAATTCCGCTTATTGATTTTTCTGTGTGACAACTTTTATCCCCGCAAAAGAATCAACTTTTTGAGAACAAGTTTTTTTAGAAACTTTATCCTGTTGTTTCGCTCTTTCGGTGTTTGGGGATATTTCTGAATTTGGAGTTCTTTATTTAGAGTTTGGCTATGAAATGTTATGCTCTTGGATAATTGGTCTATCTCCTTTGCTTCATTTGGTAAAAGAATTATGACACTCAGAGTTTCTGGTTGTTCTTTCTAGACCGTGGGTTGTATGCTCAACAAATGCTCAATCCAACATACCCACTGCTAAAAAAATTCAAAGTTTAAAAATATGGTTTCTAGATTTGCCCATATTGTTCTGTCACTAAAAATATTCGAGCTGTTCAATAGAAACATCTTATTTACCTTACGGTGATATTTATTTAAACTTTATCAAATGATGATAAACTAGAGGCTGTTGCTGATTCCTGATTATTTCTAGGATCCAATTCCTGAATTAATTTCGCCTTTTAGCACAAAAAGTAAAGGTTTACATGTCTCAACTAACTATTAGCGTTTCTTTCCCCAGATCTGTAATTTAAACAAGTGAAGTTGCAGTTGCGAATTGTTGTTGGAATCGCCGTTTTTGAACTCTCCAATAATTGTTGGATCCAGAGGATTTGAAGTTGAAGGCTATCGTTCCTTGTAAGTAAACCTTCGCATTTTTTTTTTGGGGGGGGGGGGTCATCAGTATTTGTTTAATTTCAATATTTTTGATGTCTAATTTTTAACTCTGTGGTTTCCAATATTGGCCTAAATCTTACTAAAATAGAAAGAGTGCACCAGGAATTTACTCTGCTTTAATTGTTAATTTAAGTAGTTTAAGGCATTCGGAACATGTTTCATATTTCGTTTAAAGCTAAACCTCACGGATGATCTAAAATCAATAAGATTTACTTCGATCTGTCCCACTAATATTTGAAAATATGGTAGGCATATTGTTCAGCGCTTCGCAATTTTGATAAAATGACGGTGCATACTTTGGCCTAGTTTTATTTGTACGATTGCTTTTAAATCTCTCTTTTTTTTCTTTTTTTTTTCTTTTTTTTTTCCGAAATACGAATTCAATCCAGCCGGACTTGTGATAGTTATTTTTTTTGGAAAAAAATCTGAAATATTTTTTTATTTTATTTTTTTTTAATGAGAATAAAGACTGACATTAAAACTAAAATCGAACCGAAATTAGTCTCTACATAAGGACGGGCTTTACGCTAAATTTCAACTACTACTAATAAAAAAATGTTTGAGACTGAGAAAAATACAGTCATCTGTTAATTACAAGTCGTTTATTTATATATTGCCTTTCAAGACACTTAAACTAAAAACTTTTTTTTTTGTAAAGCGAATCCGAATAATAAGCATTTCGCTTTCCGAGGCACCGAGGAAAAAATAAATATTTGTATCAACTTCCTCTTCTATAAAAGCATTCGATCTTTCAGCATGCGAGGAAAAAAGTGAAACTTTAGAACAAAAGTTCATTTAGCTCATTAATAAAATCAGCTTGTCCCATTCGGGACCAGTTTCAAGAAATCCGACTTCCCTAAAAAATGTTTCTTATTCTTTTTCAACAATCCAGGAAGTTATAATCTAAGCCCATTAAATGATGACAATTCACGTTCTGTACTATTTGATGATACATACATTGCTTTACCGGATACTGATGTTTCAACTTAAGGAAAAAGGATATTTCTTTCTCTCTTTTTATATTATATCCATTTTTTTCTTTTCAGAAAAAGCAGCAATTTCTGTGATTTCGTTACCATCACTTGTACCGACAAAACGCAATTGTTTCTAGTCATTTCGGAGCATTTTCTTTCCTTATACATCTTCTCTGCCCTTGCGTCACGTTCAATTGGAGCTAAAGGGTATTGGATTTTTTCATTATTCCTTGCACCATTAACATTGCAACCATTACAACCTTGAACCATTAAATTGAAGGTTTACTGTCTTGCAACATTTCAAACAATTATATATTTGGAAATATATATTTATATAATATATAATTTTATATATATTCATATTATATATCTTATATTATATAATATATATATATCGGAAATATATATTTGGGTATGGGTAGAAATGTTCTGTATTTTTTTTCCTGATATGATTGTATGGAAATCTTGTTCGTAGAATGTTTGGAGAAGGTTCATTTGAAAAGGATGTTTGATATGCTAACCCTTTATAAGTAACGAAAGACATCCGGAACATTCTGAGATAGTTATTCGACATTCCATGGCCAAAAATTCTTAGCTGGGCGTTCAGTCTTGCATCATGGTCGCAGCAGTAATTGCAACATAATGACCTCGATTGGATATACCCAGATAAATATATCTCGATGGGGATATACCCAGATATACCCGATAAATATGCCCAGGGTTTATGTAGGAAAGATTAATTAACTGAATTATTTTGTTCTTACAAGGAGCAGCAAGATAAATGATTTCTTTGACAAAAACAAAGATTTGAAAAGCAGCAAATCCGTTTGTAGTAAATAAAAAAGCTCTGGATATTCCAAATAATTATTTGGAACGATCAAGTTATAATTATAAGTATGTTGCAAGTTAGATTAACCCTTGGAGTACAACTTTTGGGACTAAAATTTAATTAATAGTAATAACTTTTCCAACTTTTGTAGTTAATGTAGATTATAACTTATTTTGTAGAGTATTTATGAAAGTAATTTCGGAGAAGAAAGTTGTGCTATGGTATCGTTAACCTTGGTTTTCCTGAACCACCATTGAGCTGGTAAATAGCATCTATTTTGAATTATTACGGATGGAGACTATTAAGCAACATTGCGTAACTGTAATTTTTGAACGTGAGATTAAATGTTGGCTTCCAAGTTATTGGCATCGCCTGCGGCATTCTAAAACCGTTCCATTCTAATTTGTATGTCTATTTTGAATAATGATAGTCGCGTATCAAGTGCTCTATCAGAATTTGTAAAATGGCTTAGGTAGATTTAAAGAAGAACATTAAAAACGATTTAAACAAGGAGAAAATAATTTTCACAATCGACGGAAAGTGTTGATATATTCAGTGAAAGCAAAAGGGCATGGCTTTTCTTCACTATTATCCGACACGTATAGCTATACATTTAAAACCAATTTTTTGGTTTAAAAAGAAATAAAATCTCCTATTTCATCGGAACGTCTGACACCTCTAGTTAAGTTTTAAGATTACGAAATGATGATATATTATGTTCTTTTCTATTTGATGATAAACAAATTGCTTTACCGGTTACTGATATTTTGGTTTCAATGAATTATTGTTTTTTTTTTTTCTATTTCTATTTTTTATAAGAAATCTTCTTTTCTCAGGTTTAGCATCCAGCTACAACGGTCTTGTCACTAAAACCACATCACGGTTCGAGTTATTAGAGTGGAGTTTCCTTGCACACGATCCTTCTTCACCATGATCTGGCACAATCATTTAGATAGAGCTTAAAGGTACTGCTTATTTATTTGTTCATAACTGCATTTTATTTGCTCCTTGTCTTTGAGTTTTTTCCTTTTTTTTGTCGAGTAAGGTGTTCTTATGCACCTTAGTTGAACGCTCCTACCAAATCGTACCAAATCTACCTGTTGTAACCTGAAAATAAACTAAACTAATAAACTAGAAAGTTGTCGTCGTGATGACGCTTTCAGGGCTATTTTTATAAGGGTTATCTTAGTAGGGTATTATAAGGGTATTATAATATATTATATATTTATTTTATAAGGGTATTATTGGAATCAAATCCCAAATCAAAAAATCGGATACTTCTTTCGGATGTTTAAATTGTTGAAATCAAATCACCACTATTCCTAAACGTTAATTTTTAGTGGCAGTTATTTTTATGTTCCAAAAGGGAACACTTTATTGAAATTGAGTTTTTAACAAACCAACGTCAAAAGAATTCGCTTTTATTATTTTGTATTATATTTAAAGGCGGGAGTTGGAATTGAACCCTTTTGTTGCTCACTACAATAATGTGAAGATAAATCCTTTTCGGGTTTGAATCCCATTTGTATGTAACTTTAGGTTTGAACTCAGTATTATTTTAACAGTGTATGAAGTGGATACTTGCCTCTTGACAGAAAAGATGGATTTTTGACCTAAAAAAGATATTAGGGATAAAAGCTATTAGCATGAAAAGAGAACCGTTTTCGGGGAGCTCAGCTCCTAATGACTGTACCCCTCTATGCATAGTGGTACCCCTCTATGATACATATTTTACTATAGAATAATATAATTCATCCCTGGGGGGGGGGGGGGGTTCTTCTTGTATACAGCTATTCTTCTTTGTACGTTCAACAAAGCAATAATCAATTTCTTATTACCTTTAAGGAGGCAAATCCAACATACCTAGTATTAATAAAAATATTGAAGTTTAAAAGTATGGTTTCTAGATTTGCCCATGTTTTCTTATTATTCCGAGGATTCTAGTCGTTCAATAGAAGCATCTTCTGTACCCTAATTAGGGTGATGTTTATTTAAAATGCACCAAATGATGATAAACTAGAGGCTGTTGCTGATTCCTGATTATTTCTAGGATCCAATTCCTGAATTAAGTTTCACCTTTTAGCACAAATAGTAAGGGTTTATATGATTCAACTAACTATGAACGTTTCTTTCTCCAGTTCTGAAAATACTCAAGTGAAGCTGCAGTTGTGAATGGTAGTTGAAAGAGGTCAATTGATGTTTTTACACTCACCAATAATGGTTCGAAGCAGATGATTTAAAGTTGGAAGTGATCGTTCCTTGTAAGTAAACCTTCGTTGTTTTGGGTCATCGGTATTCATTTAATTTGAATATTTTTTATGTCTAATTTTTTTACACGGTGGCTTCTGATATTGGGCCGAATCTTCCTAAAATAGAAAGAGTGTACCAGGAATTAGAACATTCTGCTTTAATTGTTCGTTTAAGTAGTTTTATTGTTAGTGGGAATAATTTAAAGATTCTTTACTGCGTTAATCCCAAGTTTGATCCAAGCGTTAATCCCAATAGTGAATACCAAAACCTGACGAACTTAATGGTTATTTTCGTAGAGTATTTTAAATTTTTCGTAAGACATGAAATTTTATACAAAAAAAAAGATAAAAAAAATTATATTAAGCATTCCTTCCCTTCTTTGCGGAAATGAAAAAATTACGCAAACTATGTTCTGTGTCTAAAAATTAATTAATGAACTATGGAAGAAAAGTCAAACATTTTGACAGGTATGGTCAATTTTGAAAGAGCGGATGTAGTCCTGCATAATTGACGGGCTTTAAGCACATACGACTCTAAAATTACAATAACAAGGAATGGTGGAACTGAATCAATAGCAACAGAATATTGGAAGAAGGCTTTATAGACCAAAAATTACGAGATATAGTGGCCTTTTTAGTAGTTGGAAGATATTTGGGGTTATAAAGGCCCCTTTCTTGCCTTTTTGGCCAAGGGTTCCATCGTGACAAAACAAGATGTGATACTGATGGTCAAAATAGTTATTTCAATGTGAATGAACTAAATATATAAAAATTATGATTACGAAAGAAAACACCCTGAAATGCCGTCCGTTTGATACTACGGCTAAATACAAATTAAATCAAAACCCGTTTTTTCTCAAATGCACGCAAAAAGCAACAAAATAACTGAAGACGGACATAAATTATCCTGTAAAAAGGTGGGGGGGGGGGCTCCCCATCTCTTAATCCTAGACTATGTGAGCTAAAGTTTGACGTTTTCCTCGCATGCTGGAAGATCAATTGCTTTTATAGAAGAGGAAGTTGATACAAATATTTATTTTTCAACAGAGCTGCGGGAATGGAAATGTTTATTTATTTGGATTCGCTTTAAACACTAAAGTTTTTAGTTCGAGTGTCTTGAAAGGCAATATATAAATAAAAGACTTGCAATTAACAAAAGACTATTTTTTCAAATAAGAATCGAAGTAAATCTTATTGGGACAAATCGAAGTAAATCTTATTGATTTTGGATCATCCGTGGGGTTTCAGGTTTAAACGAAATAATGAAATATGTTCCGAATGCTTAAAAAAAATAAAAAAAAAAAAAAAAAAAAAAACAGCGAGAGTCCTAGAACAAATTCTGTACAGAAAAAGGTTTTGGTATTCACTATTCACACTAGTAAACTTGGGATCATGTTGGTTAGCGTAATCGGAAACAAGGTAGGATTAAAAAAAGTTTAAAAAAAAAACAAATTTTCAAATATTAATAAAAAATTTTGCGTTTGATGGTTTTAGTAATACTATCTTCAGATTGATGGATACTTGATTTTACTCTTATATGTTTTTGTTATTCATTTAAGAGTTTGTCCCTTAACCATACAGATAAAAAGTAATATATTTTCTTGTTCAAAAAGAAAATGACTCAGGAACATTAACTATTATTTCGGGTTGTCTTAAAATTATAAGTTTATTGCAAAAAAACAAATTTATGGTGATTTCGAAAAAAACCTCAAGCACCTCGAAAATGGCGTCAGATCAAAATGAAAAGTGTACCATTGGAATCATAATGGTCAAAACCTTGTACAGGGAAGCTACAGTCCCCCTCCCTTAACAACAAGGAAAATCATTTTTTTGCATTGGTAGCACTGATCTGTCTCTTTTTTCTTTTTCTTATTATGTGGTTTTTTTTTTGTTTTTCTTTGTCTTTTTTTTAATAGGTCTTGCGGGCTAGTACAATATCATAAAGAGATTATTAATGGCAAATTCAAAAGCTATTTCTCATATCTACCTGCTTTTTATAAATTCTGCCATCTGCAAGTGCCTTATGGCACTTTTTGTGCTATTTCCAAGAGTTTCACCGTAAATAGATTATATCAATCGTGTTGGTTTTAACTTCCACAGTAGTTTGAAGTTTCTTGAATATCATTATAAATTTGACTATAGGACCATTGAAAGTAATATGTTCAGTATAAACTATATTCAAATATTTGAATTATAGCAGAAAAAGGGGAATGCTAATTGAATTTTGAGTATAAAAAGATAGTTGTAAAAATAAGGAAAAATATTTTTACTTTGAAATATGTTGAGCTTTCTTGTCTGCAAAGTGATCACGCAGAAATTTTTGTACAAAAATTATCTTTTTAACAGTACTAAGGGTGAAAATATATTGCTTTCTGAATTCAATTTTTTCTAATTAATAACGAAAATCCTTTTGTGGGAACAACATATGTTATTGCAATGAACGTCATTTTTGTAATGAGACCCAAAAGCGTTTCAAAAAAAAAAATTTCCCTAGATTTGCCATAAATTTGATGCTTACACTGAATAACCAAGTAAGCAAATATATCGAAGAAAAGAAGACGCCTGTAAGGTATTTCAGCCCTTTACGTACACGTAAAGGAACCAAAAGCTTCCCCCAAAAAGAGAACTTTCTAAAACACTGCACATTTCAACTGGACTCAGAAATACCATACTTTAATAGCATGAATCGTGCTTCAAAAACTCCGGTTTGTTGCAGGATTATTCAAAAAGTAGATCGTTAGCCCAATAAGTTTCATCAGACAGTTCATAGCGTTAAAACTGTAATTAAGGAGCGACTCATCTAAATATAGATCGAAACTCAAAAACGGAATTTTGATAACAATTTATAAGAATTGTGTTTTGATGCAGATTGCAAATATATAAATTTCATTGCGTCTAATATCTACTCACCAAAGGCTCCAAGCCTCAGAAGAAAAAGGGATTTATACGAATAAGAGATTTTGAAAACAGGGAGCCTGATTTTCGAAAAAGGGAGAAACACCACCCAAAAGTCAATGAATCTTAATGTAAATCAGACCTTCAGATTCAGTGTATCAAAAAATGTTATTGTGGGGGTTGTGATCTCCTATCTGCACAAATGTGGAATTGTATGTTTTTGCCAGAAGACTGATCACGGATGCATATGGCACGAAAAAGGCAGTTTTCATGTTAGTTCTCGAGGCGTGGGGCGAGTAGACTGCTAAAACATCTTAGATAGATTTTCGATGACTCAAATAAAGAAAATTACCCACATCTACGTTCTTCCTATGAATTTAACCATCTGAAAGTTTCAAATTGCACTAAAAACGGCACTTTTGGTGCCATGTCTCAATTAGAAAAGTTAGGGCGAGTGGGCTACTAAAACTTTTTAGAATGATGTTTAATGGCTCATTTGAAAAGTTATGCTCATATCTATTTGTTTTTTATCAATTCTACCATTCCTAAGTGAGATATAGCACTGTAAATAACACTTTTGGTGCCACATCGTAAGTGGAAAATCTTGGAACCATGAAACGGTATCATTGTAATAACTATGGTCCAGATCCCTTAACTGGAGATTTGCAAGAACACCTCCTGCAACTTCCTCCTCCAGTCCATCTTAATAAGCTACACAATTAAAGTCCTACAAACACCAATATATTAAATTAGTTAATTATAGGCGTGGATATGCCAGTACAGCGCTAGACATTAAATTAGATCATTAGCTGTTCAATTCCAGCTTGGATTTTTTTTTTTTCAATCAGGGTTTGTCTCTTTTTATAATTGCTTTTCAGACAATCTATTATTTTTGTAAGCGTGATGCATTCAATTTTTAAGGCATCTCCCGGAATGGTAGATTTTAAACCAATTACTCATATTTACGTTCTTTTTATCAATTTTGCCATCCAAAAGTGCCATATAGCACTAAAAACGGTTCTTTTGGTACTACTTCTTAAGTGGAAGAGTTTGGAAGCATAAAACGGTACTATTGCAATAATTATGGTCCAAAGCCCTTAACTGGAGGTTTATAAGATCCCCTCACATATACTCCCCCTCCAGACCCTCTTAGTAAATTTCATAAATCAACTAGTCATGTTAAAAGTAAAAGATTATTGCGAAAACAAAAACTAAAAACTTTTCAACTAAACATCTACCAAAAATTAAGCTTGATTGATCAACAGTTTTGAATTGAACCTTCAAACTTCACTCTGTGATGAAGCCTGTATACTAGTTATAACGGTGGTAATTGAGGGGAAGGGACGTCCTTGCACCCTTAGTTTTTGCTATTGTCTATTTTTTTTTATCACCTTTTTTTGTGGTCATTTCATTGGAAAAGGCACTTGTTTCATTTAAAAAAGCTGGGGAAACAACCGAAAGTGTACTTTGTGGGAATGTGCTATCAAGTCAAATTTATAAAAAACGATTAAGTTTAAATAAATATAAGCTTTTAAATGAGCCCTTAAACAGCTCTCTTTTGTTACAGTAGCCTTCTAGTTTCTGCTCGTCAGTAGGTGATTTATAAAGCCATGTCTTCATTATGGCCTTTTCAGGCGAAGTCGGCCGATTAAAACAGCTTTTTGCTCATCAAAAAACAAACGTTCCTGAAAAACTTGTATTGTTTTGTGAAGTAAGGATAATGAACTTTATGTTATAGACTGAAAGTTTTATTAGCTGTCAAGGTTGTTTGCAGTATTTTTTTGAGCTGTCTTACTTCCCCTAGATCGGTGATAATTAGAAATTATATTAAAAATAAGTTTTCAACTGAAACTAAGAAGCGGCATTAGAACTTAAAACGAACGTACATTATTCCGTATAAACGAAAAAGATCATGGCAGCGTTGTTTCTGCATTTAATTTTAATCAAAAACGAACAAAGATTAATTTTAAAAAACTAATTTTTTCCGATGGGAGTAAAGAGCGAAGTTTAAGCTTAAAACGGACAAAAATTATTATTTCACAGCCTATTTAATATATATTAATATAACTAGTACAAATAATCGCACTAATTATGTTTCCCTATGCTTTTATGATTATACAAAACTAGCTCTTTACTGAAAACACAAAATAATATAGGAGTTTTGGTACATTAAAAACAAACCAATTAAGGGCACTTTGTATAGAATCAAAACATTATCAATCCCTTTTAAGATAAAGCAACAATCCATTTTAGGATTGTCTTTATTTTGTTACGTTTAATTTGGTATCACTTCTGCACAATGGCTCAGTTCAATGACTGGCTCTCGTTTTGGTTCTTAAAAGGACATGTCATGATTAGTGTGTGCACAAGTTTGAAGTAAGTCCATCTTTATAGTATCAGGACTATAGACTAGCTTTAGAATTTGTATCATAGCTTGAAATTCACTCTTATAGAGAGAAATATTCTGAGTTCTATAATTCATTTTGTGCCTCACTTGAATTTATGGCAAGTGATACTAAATCATAGGTCGTAGAACTTAAGACTGTATAATAGCCGCTATATGTATAACAGCTACTGAGAGTAAAATGCTGTTAGATAAATCAATCCAATGTTTCTGTATGGTGTTCAATTGCTTCGCGGTTATTAAAAATTAGTTAGTTTTACGCTTACGTTTTTAAGATAATTTTAATTGCATCCTTAAAGTTACTAATATCACAAATGGTGTAAGACTATGAAAAGCTTTATAGATTCGTTTATTGCTGTCAGGCTACACATTCACTTTTGATTCCTAAATCAATAATCCTGTTTCTTATACTTGACTTTTGTGTTTTCAGTAAAGCGCTAGTTTTGTATAATCATAAAAGCATAGGAAAACATAATTAGTTCGTTTATTTGTACTAGTTTTATTAACATATATTAAATAGGCTGTGAAGTAATAATTTTTGTCCGTTTTAAGTTTCAACTTCGCTCTTTACTTCCCTCGGAAAAACTTTGTTTTTTTAAATTAATCTCAGAAGGCAGTATGAATTTTACTTTGACAAAGAAGAAAAAACTGATTTTGGTCTGATCAGAAAGTTATCCAGTAGTTTAAACACCCTTTCAGATAGACATGTTTTAAGACTGATACTGTTTCTATTAATTAACTTCATTACTAATTCCTTTTCATAACTCTGAAAAACAGCGATCTTTGACCGGTTTGTCCGATGTTTAGCTATTTACCAATGATGTCCAAGTTTGAATACTGACCTGCTCTTCCAAGAAAAGAAAATTCTTCTTTAGCTTCTTGAATGATGTATTTTGCATGTATTACCTGACTAAACTTGATCGAAATATATTGAAACTGACTATCATATTCTAAATTGTTTTCTCTTTCTTGTTTAATTTTGCAGTAACATAACCATAAATTTTATTTGTGTTTAGGTCCCCTTTCTTGAAAGATTTAAACCAGAGGTCATGCTGTGTTTTCAGATTAGCAACTCGACCGAACACGAATACTGATAATACCGATAATTGAAGATGCTCTTATTTGATTGGCTAGATGATGCACGTCGATTTTGGGACTTTAGGATACTCGTGAGTCAATCTAACTCTTAAATCTTATAAGTTCCAGAGTGTATGGGCACAGCCAAAGCTATTGACTTGGGAAAGGAGATCATGATATTTCTGATGGTGCGGGGGCTCTCAAATATCTTTAAAGCGTACTTTCAGTTCTATTTTTTTTTTTTTTCGTACCTTTGTGGGAGGTGAGGGGGGGTCCTTTCCTTTCATCTTGTACATCCTAAAAGTTTTGCTATCAAGGTCGGATTCACTTTTAAATATACTGCAACTACGAATGGTCGTTTAATGTGATTTTCTTTGAAACTTGGTTTTGGGTCATATATTCCCATTGCTATAACTTTAGTGCAAGGTGGCGTTAACGAACAATTGAACTTGAAAGAAATTAGAAAGTAAGTTGCGATTTTGTAAAACCAAAGGAACATGGTACCCTGCTCGACTGTTGAAAATCAAAACACATTAATTGCCTAACTCCAGATTTCAGATGCTGTATTTTCACGAAAGTTTGATAAAGTCTATATAGGAGCCTCTCGTATATCTTCCGTCTATACATTTTTTTTCCTCGGCTCTATTTGCCTTTTATATTTTCTTCCCTTTCCAATCTCAATCCTATTCTTGATAGTATAGAATTCTTACCTCGTAAAAAAGATATTGCAAGCCGTATGGTATATTTAAATGACGTCTTGTTGATTTCAAACTGTATATGTTAATAAAAAAAACGACTCCGTATTTCTCATTATTTTGTGGCTACAACTTTGCGCATTATTTTGAAATAAAATATAGTATATATAATAATTACAAAATATAGACACACGATAATTTGAATTGAATCCTTGGATATTCTCTTTTCGTAGATGTCAGAAGACAAGTATGTGACTTTAAACTTTGAAATTCCTTCCAGATATTTCAGTTTTTGA
Source organism: Artemia sp. Qi Xiang Cuo (assembly GCF_049724085.1). NCBI lineage: Eukaryota > Metazoa > Arthropoda > Branchiopoda > Anostraca > Artemiidae > Artemia > Artemia sp. Qi Xiang Cuo. Next base: position 50,754,571 of record NC_142797.1, on the reverse strand, counting down.
AATCTAATTTGCGTAATTTCTAAACGTCAATTTTTTTTTCTTTTAATTTTTTTGCATTCAATTTTATGTTGTAAAAAGGGAACATTTTATTAGAATTGAATGTATAACAAAACAACATCAGAACGATTCGCTTTGATGCTTTTAAATATAATAAGAAGAGGAGGGAGAATGTTTTGGTTCTCATAATAATCATAATGTGAAGGTAAGGATGTATGCCAAAAATTCTATGTCTAAAACTAGTTTATGTGTAAACTAATTTTCGAATTCAATCTTGTAATACTAATACTACTCTCATCTCTAGACTAATAATTGTGAAGCTATATGACTACTACTACTAACAAGTCACAGCAGCTACTATTAACAACAACTCACCAAACTGCCAGAGGGCGATTTAGTTACGCACGCTCCTCCTCCATCCTTATCTATTCAAAGCCTCTCTCTTTACACCCTCCCACGAAGCTCCCATTTCTCTTAAATCTTTCCTTACGACATCCTCCTACCCTATTCAGGGACGACCCACTTTTTGTTTGGCCCTAAATGGTTTCCTTTTTTCATCGTTAAGAATTTTTTTGCACCTTCATTTGTTCGATCTTCACCCTAGATATTCCTATGTTGTTATCTTCAAATACAATAGTCAAGATTGGAGAAAAAACAAGTGAATAACGGAAAAAAGAACTAATAGTAAAAAAGAACAAAAATCTCTAATAAAACAAAGATAGAAATCGCAGTGAAAATAAATCTTTTTGTGTCTGCATATATTTTTGCTGGAATAAGGCCATCTGAAAACACTGAAAATCAAGCTAGCCTAGCTTGCCTGTAGGCCATTTAGCTAAAAAAAAAAAGGAATTACTGATGATTCTACTTTTGGTCTGTGTTTATGATTCTTGTTTGATTATAATACCTCTCTGAGTCTCTTGCATTATTAGCTGCAGAAACACAACTGTTGCATTGTTTATTAATGTCTTTTCATCCATTTCAGGACCTTTAATAAACGGAGGAACCTGACAATAGGAAAACTGCAGAGTAAGTTTTTAAGTATTTCGCAGTGTTTTCGCTCTTGGACCATTCGTGATAATTTGGGAAATCTATCGTAAAGTAAAATAAAATCCTTGTAATTTTTAATGTCTAAAGGTTTTTGATGAGATTTGAGTTGAACACCTTTATCTATAGCAATAATAAAAATAAAAAAAAATAAATTGCTTTTAGTTTTTTCTGAATTCTTATTTTAGAAAATAGAAAACAGCCCTTGATAATCTTTAAGCTTATGAACATGATTTGAATTTCTTTTGACTTTCGATAAAAGTTTATTTTTAAGCTATCTTTAAAGTATAAGTTACCTGTAAACTGCTAAGCTAATTAATTGAAGGAAAGGTTGAATTGTGCTTATTGATTTTTGTGTGCGACAACTTGACCCCGCAAAAAGAATTAAATTTTTGAGTACAAGATTCTTTTTTAACTTTTTATTGTATTGTTCCCCCCTTTCCATGTTTGGTTTTACCACTCATGTTCGGTTTTCATCAAGAAAAAGGTATGAGCCGGGCTTTATGTCTGTTGTTTTGTCTTGAAAGAGAAGTTGGGGGTGAAATTTAAAAAGACAAAAAAAAATGCTCATTAAAATAAAAACTATTTGAAATCCATAGAGTCATTCTCAATGTCTTGGACTGGGTTCAAAGTTCCCTCTGTTTTTTTTTTTTCTTTCTTTTTATTGTTTTTTTTTTTTTTTTTTTTACCAATATTTTAAACATTGTTAATAAAGGAAGCTAAACCTAAGTGGTATTAAGAAGTAATCTGTGGTATTAAGGGGTGTCTGGGGATTGAACATTCAAAAATCGGCTTTTTATATTGAGTCATGGATAAAAAAAAAAAACGGATCTGATCATTTCGATATGGATAATAAATACAAAATATACCTTCGCTATTGTTTAAATTTAATTCTTGGAAACTGAATTTACATCAAAGCTAGAACATTAGAAAATAACGTTAAACCTGGAAATCGATTTTCTTAGAATATTTTTATCTCTTAGGAATCAAATGCCAAACCCAAAAGCCGGATATTTTTTTTTCGGATATTACAATTGTTGAAGTCAAATCTCCACAGTTTTGTAAAATTTAGTTTTTTTTTGTGGCAGTTATTCTATGTTGCAAAAATTTGTAACAAATCAACGTCGAAAGAATTCCCTTATATTATTTATATTTAATTATGTTTATTTATTTTATTTATGTGTATTATTATTTAAAGGCAGGAGGAGGGAATTGAACCATTTTGTTCCTCACTACAATAATGTGAAGATAAATCCTTTTCGGGTTTGAATCACAGTTGCATGCAGCTTTAGGCTTGGACCCAGTATTAGCTTAACAGTGTATAAAGTTGATACTTGCCTCTGGACCGAAAAGGTCGATTTTTAACATTAAAAAAAGATATTAGGGATAAAAACTATAAGTGTGGAAAGAGAATTGTTGCCAGGTGGTTTAGCTTTCAATGACTGCGCAAGCCACAAGAATACTGGTACCCCTTTTTGATAGATATTTTATTATAGAGGAATCTGATTCACCCTTATGGGGTTCTTTTGAAATACAGGGCCAGCAGAAATATAGCGACCCATAGTTACAAGCACACAAACCCAGACTATGATTAAGAAACAAGTTTTACAGTTTATTATTCATAAATAAATAGTAACCTTCCGTTACTATCAATGTTGACCCAGAAACTATTTCTGCATTGTCCTCTGAATAATTTAGGTCTCCCGTTTGGTTTGGATCAAATGTACAGCGGAAAATTCCCAATGCTTTTGGTTGTATGCGATTTTTGTGCGGTTTTAGAAAGGGTAGAGTATGCGTCGACCAAATTTTCCCTCTTTGGTTAATAATTGAGAAGAGCCTGAGTTATCAAACACATTTGGTCCTCAGTTTTATAGGTTAGGAGCAAGTGTTCGATTCTGTTGATAGAAGAGCTTTAGCAAAGGTCTTATTCTTGTATGGTATACCAGACAAATAAATTAAAGTGAGCAGTGCAATGTACGAGAATAGCACTGCTATGGTTAAGGTAGGAAATGAGGCTAGCTGCTGATTTCGTATTAAATCAGGAGTTAAGCAGGGTTGTGCTCTATCCCCCTTTGTATGGATCATTTTGATAGACTTTGTCTAGTAGCACAGGAAAGGCAATGGGAGACCACGGAATAAAATGAGGAAGAAAAACTCCTGAACTTAGATTATGCTTATGATTTAAACATCCTAGATGAAGGTTTGAGTAAAATGAATGAAATTTTAGAGGTGTTTCGAGTTCAGGGCGCTAAAATAGTTTTGAAAATTAATGTTAAGAAGACTAAGTCGCTAAGGCAAGGAATAAGTGGAGAGGAAAAGGTTACGTTGGGTAACGAAAAGATTGATCAGGTGGACAGCTTCGTTTAGCTTGGTAGTATAACAAGTAAACACGTTGGCAGCAGTGACATGTTAAAAGTAGAATTGCCAAGGCTCAGGGTGTTTTTTTTCACAGTTAAAAAAATTTGGAAGAATAAGTCTTCAAACCAAGGTAAGAATATTGGAAGCTGATGACGGTGATTAAATATGGTTCTGAAGCATGGGCGCTCCGAAAAGAAGATGAAGATTTGCTAAAGGTTTTGCAGAGAAATTGCGTACGGATTGTTCTGGATATCCGGCTAACTGACCGTATTTCAAACAGTAAGCTGTACGAAAAGTGTGATTCAATTCCACTTTCCAGGGCTATGATGAGAGACTGAGATGGCTAGGGCACGTTCTATGAAGAATGACAGATTTCCGACGAATGTCCTTTTCGGCCAACCGTCTAGGGCTAAATGGAAACCAGGTCGTCTGCGGTTGAGGTGAGAGGATGTCATAAAAAAAGATTTAAGGGAAATGGGAACTTCCTGGGAGGGTGTAAAGAGGGAGTCTTTGAATAAATTGGGATGGGGGAGGAGCATGCGTAATTCTTTTGACCTCAGGTGGCTTGGTGCTGCGATGAGTTGTTAGTAGTGGTAGTAGTAGTTTTGAGGTAGGTTTCAAAAATATAACAAGTTCATACTGCCTACAGTTTGTATGTAAAAGTTTTTGTATTTTTCCCATTTTATACATTTTTATGTATTCCCTTTTTTTATTTTCTTTCTTCACTCATTGAAGTCTAATATTAAGTTCATTGAAGATTAAAACTGAAGTCTTAATTAGAACTTTTCTACTTCCGTAGTTCATGCAGAGTAGCATTTAGTTTTATAGAGATCAATTGCGAAAATAATTTTCGAGAAGATGAAAAAATTCCGTTTGAATCTAAAAATGTTGTAAACTGAATATAAACTAAACCATCAAACTGGAAAGTTGCCATCATGATAACATGCTTTTGAAACTACTTTTGCAAGGGTTAAATACCTGATCAAAAAGAGGGACAAAGGTCCAGGAATGACAGCAACATCAAAACGAGCTTAGGGGGGGTAAAATTGTAGTGAGAACCAGATAAAGAACCAGTTCTCACTACTTTTTTGAAGATATGTCTGAAAATTCCCTGTTCGACACGCATTGGAGAAGTTCTCACTACTTTTTTGAAGATATGTCTGAAAATTTCCCTGTTCGACACGCATTGCCAGCCCAGTCTTGATGCAACCTATTGCCCAAAATTCAATTCAAAATCAACGGACTCGGTCGTTTAACCAAAGTAGTAACTGGAAGAGGGGTATTAAGAAAAAAATAAGAGGTGTTAGCTGAATTCAGTTACACCTTTACCACTTAAATGGTTAAATATGTTTTTTTTTTCTTGTTATGTAAGTTTATATTTACCAGTCACAATATACTGGGGTCAGAATATACTCAGAATTTACGAGTCAGAATATATATTACCAGTCAGAATATACTGGGGCGAAATGTGTCCTCTTTCTTTTCTTTCATAATGTCTGCTTGTGAACTTCGATTTTTTTTTTCTTTATGCATAAGATATTTTAGGCTAAATGGCGGATGAATCGGCTATTTTAGTATATGTTTCTTAATTTGATTAAAACATCCCTAAATGCATTTGACTATCTTCAGTTAGGCTTCATGTTGATGGGATTTGGTTCGTTTTCTCGAGAGGTAATTTGTTCCACCATTATAGCTGGAGACGAAAGGAGGTTTGAAACGCGTTCATATTTTTTATCATATTCCTATTTCTCTTCTTTAGCATATAAATGTTGTCGTCTCTTAAGGGTTGTCCTCTAATGGGATATTGCTTTTCGTAACTCTAAAAAAATAGTGATCTTTTACCGGTTTGTCCGATGTTTAGGGAACGAACGATCTCAGAGAGTTAATATTGACCTACTCTTCGAAGAAAAGAAATTCGTCTTAAGCTTGTTGAATGATGTATTTTGCATGTATTACCTGACTGTACTTGATCGAAAAATATTGAACCTGACTGTCATATTCTGACATTTTTTCACTTTATCGTTTAATTCTGCAGTAACAGAACCATAAATTTTAAATGTGTTTAGGTCATGTTTCTTCAGAGATTTAAACCAGAGGCCAGGCTGTGTTTCCGAATTAGCAGCTCGAATAAACAGGAATTCTGATGATACCGATAATTGAAGATGCTCTTATTTGATTGGCTGGATGATGCACGTCGATTTTGGGGCTTTAGAATACTCGTGAGTCAATTTACTCTTAAGTCTTCTAAGTTCCTGAATGTTTGGGCACAGCCAGAGTTATTCACTTGGGGAAGGAGATTGAAAACCATATTTCTGATGGTGCGGGGGCTCTCAAATATCTTTAAATCATACTTTCAGTTGTTTTTTATTCTCGTGCCTTTGTGGGAGGTGAGGGAGAGGGGGGGGGGGTCCTTTACTTTCCTACACGTGAGTCAATCTAACTCTTTAAGTCTAGGAAGCTCCTGAGTGTTTGGGCACACAGCCAAAATTATTGTCTAGGGGGAGAAGATTATGATATTTCTGATGGGGTGGGGACTCTCAAATACCCTTTAAACGCACTTTTAGCTCTAAAGTTTTTCTCTTGTGTCTTAGCGGGAGGTTAGGGGGTCCTTTCTTTTGATCTTATACAGCCTAAGAGGTTTGCTCTCAAGGTCAAATTCACTTTTAAGTATACTATGACTATGAATGGTCGTTTTATGTTCTTTTCCGATTTTCTCTGAAACTTGTCTTTGGTTCATATATTTCCGGTGCTATAACTTCAGTGCAAAGTGGCGTTAACTAGCAATTGGACTTGAAAAAATTAGAAAGGAAGTTGCGGTTTTGTAAAAAAAAAAAAAAAAAAAAAAAAAAAAAAAAAAAAAAACACATGGGACCCTGCTCGACTGTTGAAAGTCAAAACACATTGATTGCCTAATTCCAAATTTCAGATGCTGTATTTTCACGAATATTTAATAAAGTGTCTCCTATATCATCGGTCTATACATTTTCTTTTCTCAGCTCTATTTGTTTTTATCTAATCTTCCATCTTTGTTTTCCCAATCTTAAGTCTCCTTTATTTCTGGTGAAACGTCATCCTTTTCATAATGCTAATTTTGTGTTAATGCCTTCTATATCTTCTTTCCTTTCGAATCACAACCCCATTCTTGCTGGTATGGAATCCTTACCTCGTAAAATAAGACATCGCGAGTCATATGGTATATTTAAAAGACGTCTTAATTTCAAACTGTACATATTTATAAAATAAATACTAATACGTGGGAGTTCAGTTTGTTTGTAAATGGCTTCTTTCTTTTAAAAAAGCATATCTCATGCTTTGGTTTATAGTATGATCTCAGCATGTCATATCGGCCAAGAACTGACGTTCTTGGTCATTTCTTAGCTATGATTTATTGGTGAAAGAACTTTTATCCTATTTCTTTTGTAAGTGGGGATAAATTAGCAAAACCAAAATTATACTAACATTCTAGTTTGATATGTGATAACAAAAGCATGAGTAAAAAAAAAAAAGAAAATCAGACAGGTAAAATTTCACAGATTTGACGAATAATCGACCTTTATCTCAGAGAAAACAAAGTCCAGTCTTATAGAGGTTTTCTCTCTCTAGGTACTCAAAGCTTAGCTACAAAAGGTCAGTCCATGCATACAATTTTGGAAGAAGATGGCCGGACAATCCTGGGATACGAAGACTACAGGAGTACTTACCTAGATTTCTTACAAGATAGTATTTCATGTTGAAATTACATGTTGAATTGGTCAATATTTTCTGAAATATGCTTCAACACTACACTGTTCAATGTTGCTTCCTTTAATACATATATATTATTGAAATATACGGTAAAATTCGAAAAAAAATTGGAGATAAGATGAATTGTCGTGAAATTATAGGGAATTATTTGAAAAAAACTACGTTTTCTAAAGAGTTAAAGAGGCTGAGTCACAAGTTCCAACCTTAAAACATACAGGGATTAGGGGGTACAGTTGGGGGGCTGCCGCCCCCCAAACCCCCGCTTCCGTATATGAAAGGGACTGTACCCTCCAACGCCTCGCTCTTTACGCTAAAGTTTTTATTGTTTAAAAAAAAGAGTTGTGAGAAAGTCAAACTTTAGCGTAAAGAGCGAGGTGTTGAGGAGGGTACAGCCCCTTTCATATACGGGAGCGGGGGTTTGGGGGCGGCAGCCCCCAACTGTACCTCCTAATCCCTGTACGTTTTAAGGTTCGAACTTGTGACTCAGCCTCTTTAACTTTAGAAAACGTAGTTTTTTTTCAAATAATTTCTGCACGTTTTTGTACAGTTTATTACTTATTATCGCTTGACTAACTGTTAGCTGATCGTGTCAGGAGTTAAAGTGAGGGGGCTGCCGCCCCCAAACCCCCCGCTTTTGAAGATTCTTGTGTTAAGGCTTTTAATTCCTGAATACTCAAATCAAATGCACAGTAAGATTTTCTTTTTTCAACTTTTCTTCGAGCATGCGGGTATACGGCATGTTATCAAAGCAGTGGAGACTTACCTGTAAGCTGAAGGCCGACTGGGATATTCTTCTGGAGACGCCTGTTGAGCCGAAGGATTTAATAGATTGGATTTAAAAAAGAAACTGAGTTTCTTTTTTAAACTATAAATTTAAGAGATACTACTTTAAATTCAATACATAAAAAAATTACTCTGACGGGGAATCGAACCCGGGTCTTCCACCTGACTGACAGTAGTACTGAGCACTGTACTATCAGAGACTTGTTTAGTTATTTTTATTGGCTCGGCAACAGAAAAAAACCATTAAAGTAAGATTTTCATTTTCGACAAAAAATACTTCTGGGAAAGAGCTGGAATTTTTGGAAGCTTGCAGTCGGTCTTGTCAGGTTAAGAGGACTATTTTGATCTAATTTAATAATGAAATACTATGCTTTTAGGAATTTCAAAAATTAACATGGGCTCTTATAGGAAAACGAGGTTTTTCATAAATTTATATTCGAGTTATAATTTTTTCGGTCTTTAACCATCAAAAGACCCTAACAGTTTAAATTATAGCTTGAATGAATTCTTATTTATCTGGATCTCTTACCAACTACGGCTTCTAGGCATGGCTAACAAAAAAAAATTGTTGACCAGTTAGTAGGTAGATTTGGTTTTTGGAAAACCGTAAAGGAGTGTTCAGATTGAGCTGAAATTTTCAGGATCAGCTCCCAGGCCCCAGGAAAGCTTATCCTCTAAATTTCAGCCCCATCGGACAACGTTAAAGGAGGGCTGTGGTGGGAGGGTCGAAACTTCCGGCCCACTTTCTCCCATGAAGATAAAGTCGGAGGGGGGTGAAATTTTGCGTGTTTCTTAGTTTGAGCTTAGGCTACAAAACGCGATCACCGCCGTCTCTCTGCGACCGCTAGGACCGGAAATCGCTTAACATTGTGTTAGGTCACCTCTTTAAAGAGGCACAAGTGTGCCTCCTTGATTATAGGAGAACCCGTCAAATTTCAATGAGAGTAGTCCAGGCTAACAGCCTCCCACGCTCCACCATTTGACCTAAAACTGAATGGTTTCCTTTATATTGTTAAAATCAATGACAGTATAACGTTGATCGTACAATGTACTTCCAGGCAGGTATAGTCAACCTGACTAGCTAAAGGTGCTAATATCAATATATTACTCAGTTTTCAGAGATAATATCAGCATGGCTGAATCGAAAGGGTTTACCTTCTATCTTCTTTTTTAGTGAGTTCAAAAGCGAGGAATATTTTTCTAGTGATCTTTTTCCACTGATTTGAAAACTTGGAATGGTTTGTAGGTACATGAATCCTGGTTCTGAGCAAAGGTGCACTTAGTTTGGGAGAGATCAGGATCAGCCACGATTGGAACAAAAATTTCCATACATTCGAACTATTTTATGCCCTATAAACTTAAGGCCATATTATTTACCTAGGCATTGTTCTAGCGAAAATCTTAAAACATCAATTTCGCTTTTTTTCGGATTATTATGAAAACGTAAGATATCCTCTTTCGTTTCATGCATGGCGAAATAACAGAATGAGAAAAGCAAGCTCAAAGTTGTAATAAAAATATTGAAAAGGCTATTTCACTGTAGACTTTATCGAATTTTTGATGTACTATTATCTTTTAAAAAAATAGATTTTTTTTTTTAAAACAGATTTTTTTTTTTTTTTTCAAGTTTGAAAATTGAATGTTATTTTACGGATCCTTATTTTTCCAGCCTTAACACCAAAAAGTATTCCAAAACTTTAGACCTGTAATTTCATCAAACGCTATTGGGATACGACTCCAATCTGATCGACCCGATCTTGAAATTCCAAACTGCAAGATTTGCAAACCATCAAATCTTGCTATTCAAAAACACTAGGCTCAGACGAGTTCTTATGACTGGTTCTCAGCAAATCCGATGGATAATCACATGCGAAGCTCTTGCAAAAAAAAAATAGAATAAAATATTTCCACATTTCGCAAGCCAACTGCTGCGAAGGTCAAAACGATTCAACTCTGTGCATTGCGATCGCAAGTTTCGCGATTTGGTAGGAGCCAAGAACAAATCGATCAATTTTACGCCTTTTTGCATAGAAATCGTGTCATAGAGTACAAGTAAGGGCCTTTTTACTGTTTATTAAATAAAAAAAAAGGTTTTTTTCAGCAGAAAGTAAGGAGCGACATTAAAACTTAAAACGAACAGAAATTATTCCGTATATGAAGGGGGTTGCCTCCTCCTCAACATCTCGCTCTTTATGCTAAAGTTTTTTTAGTGCTTTGAAAAAAGCTTCTCATTGTTCCAATTAAACGAACATAGTGTTTTAGAAGTCGTTCTTAAAGAATTGGGAGAAAATTTAAACTTTAGCATAAAGAGCGAGGTATTGAGGAGGAGGCAAGCCCCTTAATATATGTAATAATTTATGTTCGTTTTAAGTTTTAATGTCACTCTTTACTTCCTGTTAAAAAACTTGTTTTTTCTTATTTAATTTCTGGAAGATTTTGAATTAATGCAGGTTTTGAAACTAGCTAACCGTATATGAATAATTAAAACGAAATTTGCGTATTAATTTTACTTTTTTTTGGCTAAATGGCTTTCTCAAAATTTTGATCCTACGAATTTGAGAAAAAAAGGGCAAGGGAGGGTGCCTTCTTAAGACCATAATATAAGATAACGTGTTTTTCAAGCCAAAATGTGGCAATGTACACAAATAACATACAAGATTAACAAATTACAGCAATCGTAACAATAATAAAGAAAAAATAAAAATTACTCTCTTCTTTTTGCAAAATACTCATCAAGATATCTTCCCGCTAGACAAATAAATTGTGACGACGTACTTTTCAAAGCATCGGGAAGCAGCACTCCATCATTCCCAAATAAATTTTCCCTTGCCCCCAAAAGACCTCGACAACGACTCAGACAATACTCCAAATTTTCCTCCTCTTCTTGGCAAAGAGGGCAAGCAAACCTGCCGTCCTGGACACTTTCACTCCTCTCAAAAACTTTCAATTTCGAACGAATCGGAAGGCAATTAGATCGTAGCTGCATCCAATATGTAAGGTATCTAGACGGTAAATTTAACTTAAAGTAAAATTCCTGACCATAAATTATCTTAACCTCACTATAATATGTTAAAGTTTCCAAATTGTTAATCTCCTCACCCCAGTTCTGTATCATTTGGTCCTCCAAAACCCACTTAATTTCTTTGTCCACCTGTAATTATTGACTAGTTGGTCCAAGGCCCTCATTCCATGCGAAAGAAAAACCTGTCTTATCCAATACCTCTTTAACTTTAAAAGGCCAAGATCTTTTCCTATGTAGCTGAAGTAACTCATCATATGCAGCCTTCAGTAACCTATCACTGGGTAACTGTACAACCCTTGGCCAAAATTTTATCATTTGGACCGTCCTATAACTTTTAAGAGACCAAAGTCCAAGGTCTCCTTTAAGAAACTAGGAATGGGTCATTCTATGCAACCCGTACAATCTCTTAAAATAACCTAGCTGAACGCTTTCTAACTGGGCAGCTTTCTCATGTCCCCAGATCTCGACCCCGTAATGGAGAATCGGCATAATGTTAGATAAAAAAACCTCTTATGCAAAGACAAATTCTTTATTCCACTAATTTTATTCCTGAAAAGTGAAAATGTAGCAGCTCTTCCCCTGTTTAACAGTTTTTTAGTAAGAAAACTCAATCCGCCATTACTGTGGAAAATATAACCCAAATACTTTATTTTTTCAACTACTCCTATTTGTTGTCCCCCCAAGGGAAATATATTATCTATATTTTCTATCCTTTTACAGAAAACAACCACTTTAGTTTTCATAACGTTAAGCTGTAACTTTTTCATTTGTAAGTATTCCTCAATTAAATCCAGTAACATTTGAAGCTCCCTTGCCGACTTCGCCACCAATGAAGTGTCATCCGCAAACAATAACACCGAAAAATTAATTTTTCCAAGACACAGCTTTGGAGTCCATTTTTCTTCCAGAAGCTCCACCATATCATTCAAAAACAAACCGAACATTATCGGGGACATGACGCTGCCCTGCTTCACTCCTTTCTTAAGGTCAAATAGCCTGGAAAATCCCGAATCTGCAACCCTGACCATAGACTTAGTCCCAGAATACATACCAACAAATAAACGAATAAACTTAAAGGTAGACCTACATCTCTTAAACACTTTTCAAGGAGAGCTCTATCTACATTGTCGAATGCCTTTCTTAAGTCTAGAAACGCAACATACAGCTTTTTCTACCTGATCCACCCTCCTCTATCAGTGCACTTAACACAAATGCACTTTACGACGTACTATATCCTTTCCTGAAACCCCCTGCTCTTCTTTAATTACCCTATAGCCCTACAACCATTCATTCAACCGATTGTCCAAAACATTTTCTAAAATTTTACTAAGTGCTGGCGCTGATGCTATCAACCTATAACTATCATGATCACTAGGAGTACCTTTCTTAAATAGAGGTACCATAATCGAAACTTTCCATAGGGAAGGCCATACACCACTACTTATAATTCTATTAAAAATATTCACTAAAACTAGCAAAAAAAAACATCAAGAAACCTCAAGCGCGCCTTGTTTGCCTCTCATTACAGGCAATCTAACGGTCTTATGTCAATTTTAAATTCTTGGTTAGCATGCCTGAGACTCTAGGCAGACAAAACTTACCAAACTAGTATGTGTCCAATAAGAGTCACGAACACTCCTGCCATTTATTCGTGCCCCAGCCATTTAAACATTTGCCTCTCAAATACTTGGACTATCTGTCTTGAGTTTTCTCTGTCTACAGTTAGCCATGTCTTGATGCAACCTATGCAACCTACTGCAAAATACTTGATAACTTTAATTCAAATTTTTGTGTTCTTTAAAAAGGGTACTAGAACTTTTAATTTTATTTACGAACGTTTTTATTAGTAATAAATATACGTAACTTGCGAATTTTCTCCCAATTCTTTACGAACGACTTCTGAAACACTATCTTGGTTTAATTGGAACAATAGCTGCGTTCATTTTCACCGTTCGTCGTTCTTAGTACTAAGAAGATTTTCTTGGTTCTTCTCTTAAATTGCGTTTTATTTCGCCATTCTAAGAATGTTGTTTTAACTGAAAAAACGGCTTATAACAGCTTTCCTTAGCCAGGTGAAATTCTAGTCAACCAGCAACAAAAATAGAAAATACGATTGCGAATGAAGCAAAACAAGCTCTGCAGTTACTAAATAACATTGACTCTGACACTGAGCTCCGATTGATCGCTGTGTAAGAAAATATGTTTATATTATGACGATCACAGATATGTGTGGCGCTTGCTAATGCTGACTTAGGGATGGAAAAAGTAACTCTGGACGTATTTTATTCCCTTGTCCATCGATTTTTTTTAAGAAGGCAGTTATTCAGTGTTTTTTTTTATTTCACAAGGTCTATTGGACACAAGGAAAATGGAAATTTTGGTAAAAGTCTAGTTCAGCTACTTTTTTCCTATCTTGGAAAGGGGTTAGGTTAGGAAAATAAAACTTTACGGGATGGGTCTATATGCTAAAGTATGGTCCGGGAAGGTGTTTTCAAGTATCTATCTCCACTCTTTTTCCCTCTATAGGGCAGTGACTTTTGCTGACCTTCAAAAATTTTGTTTTATAAAAGTGGAACCGTGCAAAGCAGGTCTTTTGCTTAAATGAAATACAAGAAGCCTGTTTTCAGCTTCACAACTTTGCTCAATCCTAAATTATTAGGTTTTAAGGATCTGCAAATACATTTCCTGAGTTTTGAAAAGAAAATATTGATGTGGCTTGAAATTTTAATAAATTAATAGGAGCTGCATTTTAAGAACTAAAACCAGAGAAAAAGAAAAACTGAAAATTCCTATAAAATTTTTCTTTGTCAAAATTTCAATAGGTTGGGAAAGAGACTTGTCAAGTAAGCAAATTTTTAACACTTAGAAATCAGAAGAGGGTCAACTTAAAGGCTTACTAATACCTTCCTGGAGCATGTTTTTGGGCCTAAATTCATTGTTGAAAGTCTCATTTTCCTAACCTTATCCCATTCCAAGATAGTAAAAAGTAGCTAAACTAGAGTTTCACAAAATTCTTAAAGCTAGTTATCAGTGTCAGCTCTCAAATGCTTATTGAAAATTCTGCTATATTTCATCAAAATTCGATTTCATCTTGAAAATGACTGTTTTGGATGCTATGTACTTTCTTTAAAAAAAAGTTTATGAGAAACAAATATAAATGAAAATGCACAAACTAGTGGTAAATTCCATAGTCTTATAGCACTTTGCATTAGGAATAGCTATTTCAGACCAATCAATTAGTTTACTTCTTAGCAAATAAACAAAGGAAATGCTTATTTCACGTTTTTTGTAAACTTTAACCTTCCCTGAGACAACGCTAGTATTTACTTTCTAAAATATATATCTAAGAGGCAAATAAAGGTCTTTATACACTCTTACCGATACTTTTAATTGTCCACCACATCGTGGCAGAAACCAGTATTTTCCAAGCTTTTTATTGCACAAAAATAGAAAGTCTCATTTCCCTTTATTTAAAATTATTGTCTTCATAATTTTTAATTTTAAAAGCATATGTTCATCATCCCCTACTCCCCCCATAGAAAAAGTAGGAATTACACACTTGTTTCTTATAATATAGAGGTGGAAGAACATTAAAAATGTATCGAATTTCACTTTAATCTTGATTATATACAAATTTTTTTCAATAGTATATTTGAAGGAAACTCATTTTTTCAGTTGTAATCAGGTATCAATTTGGTAAAATTTATATGATTCATGCAGCCCCCCTAACTCTCACCAAATGAAAAGAGGCTCAAAATGCCCTTGATCATGGCTGCATTGACTTTATTCAACATTAGACTAAACAGTAAAAAGGGGCTTAGTAGGTCCAACCATAAATCTGTATATAGAAAGTGCAGTCAATTTGTTTTGGTAGACAGTTCTGAACACAAATCTTATGTAGAGGATGGAAACCCTTTAGGTGATGTCATGAATGAACTAGCACTAGTAAAAAATTTCATTTTATTAGATTTTATAGGAATTGTGTACTTTTTGCTTGCAAAAATTTGTTTTTCATAGCAATGTTGCCATAGTCTTTCCATAAAGCTATGTTAAGGGCTGAAAAAGAAACCACATATTTCTTAAAAGACACATTTTAGTGTCAGGGGGACATTAGCTAAAGGGCGTGGATATAGCCAGAGGAAATTTTTATCTATTAACTAGCACTTATTCTAAAAAAAAAATTAAATTAAATTTTATAAGAATTTCTTACGTTATCCCTGCAATAATTTTTTTCTAAACTTCGTGCTATGTTGAGAGTTAAAAAAAGCACAATTTTCATAAAAAGCACATTATAGTGTTAGGCTGACGTGAGTTAATGGGGCGGAGATATACCTAGAATAGGGTTTTACCTATGAACAAGCAATATTCAAAACTTTATATGTTATCAATTTACACCAAATTTCCTTATTATTAGATTTTTCTAGAATTTCTTACGTTTTACTTCCAATAAATTTAATTTTCATATTGGAAAATTTCAAGCGAGACTTAATTGTTAAAAAAAATACAACCCTCGTTAAGTTCATATATTTTTATTTTGGGTATTAGTAAGTCTTGTAGTTGCTGGTTGTGAATTTCTTTCTTTTTTTTTGTTTACGCAGTATTTTTTATAGGTAAGCGGCCGTGCTGAGCACCAGAAAGTCAAGTATTTTGTTGAAGAGACCGTTAAGATAATGACTGATACAAGATTTCGTGAACATTTGCGCTTGTCGCGCAATTCCTTCAACACACTGAAAAGGATTATTTGTGAATGTGACATAGCTCAGAAATACTTCCCACATGATCTGTCATTCGTTGAAGATGAACAAGATGAAAGTTTGGATTATCTGCCCATGAATCGAAAGAAAAGACAAATCGTCAGTATAGAGAAAGGTCTCTTAATAACACTGTGGTACCTTGGTAACCAAGTATCAATGAGGGATATAGGGGATAGGTTTGATGTGTCAAAATCAACTGTTCACAAATGCGTACACTCAATTTGTTACATTTTGACTAGCCTTACCCACAAGTTTATAGTTTGGCCCTCTACATATGAGGATATAAAAACTACTCAGAGAACTTTTAATGAAAAACGGTTCAAGGGTGTTTTAGGGGCAGTGGATGGTTGTCACGTAAGAATAAAGTGTTCTGACCAAAACCAGCAAAAGGCCTACTGTAACAGGAAGGGATATCACAGTATTATCTTGCAAGGCTGTTGCAATGCCAAACATCAATTTACTCATATCCATGTTGGTTATCCTGGGTCCTGTCATGACGCAAGGGTATTCCGCGCATCCTCAATATACGAAGCAATCCAAAATAACCCAAGAGAGCTATTCCCGGATGATAGATTCCATATTCTAGCGGATTCGGCATATCCGATAAGTAAGTACGTCTTAACACCATTCAAAGATGTCGGGACTTTGTCTCAATATGAGAAGGTATACAATGTGAAACTCGCAAAAGCAAGAGCTGTGGTTGAGCATTGCTTTGGCCTTTTGAAAGGACGTTGGCGTAAACTACAATGTGTCGACTGTCATCTTGACTTTGTACCATACGTGATAACTACTGCCTGTGTGTTACACAATATATGTGAAATCTACGAAGGCAGCTTTGAAGAGTGGTATGACAGTCAAGACAGTGATTTGTCAAATTCACAAATTCAAGTTAGTGTGTTCAACCCTGTCTTGTCACAGCAAACTAGAGATGGCCAAGAAAAACGTGGCCAGTTTGTAGCTTATTTTCAAGCCAACCCTTGAATTTGTTGACCACGTTTCAATTGCCTTTTATCTTTAAGCAATCAGTTTCAAAGTCTTGTAATAGGGGAAAGAGTTGTCCACAACTAGCACAGGTAGTAGAATCAAACAGCAACTTTGACTTTTTTCCCTTTCAAAATATCTTAGCATGGAACATGGTTTAAATTAAGGATAAGCAAGATTAGTACCCAAAAATAATATAATGGGAAAAATAGATCAATTTTCATTTACTTTCTATTGTTCTAATATTTCAAATAATCACTTTATCATTTGTATCTTTGTCTCTACATAGTAAGAAATAGAACTTGAGGAAGAAAGTTAAGTGCAGTAGTTTTGAAGTGGTTGCTTCTTTATTTTTTTGCCAACACGCAACAGAACAAGAAGTTTCTTGAGTCTTGTATATACTGGGATTTAAGTGTTGTTGAATATATTTTCTTATTTATATCTCTTTGCTTATTGCAAGGACGTGTGGAATCAAATAAAGTTGGCTATCTTAAACTTAGTTCTATATTTCCAGTATAAATAGGTGTGTATATTCAAAACATTATATGAGGCTTTGCATGGAGCTCTAAGCGGGTTATTAGGAAAAAAAACATTTTTTCACTTTCTAATCCTCTCTTTTAATTATTTCCTATAAAATAGATTTGAAAAATATTTACTTTTTTTGCACAGATGGAACCAGCGTGCACTCTTTCAAAGTTAAAGGACCCTCTTTCAAAGATAGTCAAGGCAAAAAAAGAAAAGAAAATGGAACACATTTGGATGGTTGGGCCGAACAAAAATAAGGTCGACCCTGAATAGGATTGGATGGGGCACAAGGAAGTATCTAAAGGAAATTTGATAAAGATATAAGGATTTAATAGAATGGCCTGGAGGAGGAACATGTGCAGCCGTGGTGTCCTAATTTGGCTTGGTGATGCAGTGAGTTGCTAGTAGTAGTAATAGTAGTTGCCAGGAGGTAGGGGTACAGCTAGGGTTTTCAGTTGTGGGGGGGGGGGGTATAAAAAATGTGCCAATAAGGGTGTCGAGTGTTCCAACAAATGCTGACTCACAAGTTAAATTAAACTAAAAATATAAGCTAAATTCCGAAGTGCTAGTGCTTCGCGTCAAAACCTTGGAACCTTGGGGTAAGGAATAACCGCACCGAATGCCGTGCGGTTGTCTATTTCCATCTGAATAAAACTGGAAAACCATGCGGTTTTTGTGCAGATTTGACCAGAAAAACTGCATTTTCCATTTTGCTAAAATTTTTACAAGGACAGATCCATGCAAACCATGTGCAAGCGCAAATCAGAGGAAAACCGTACTTTTCCCACATCGTGTGATTACGCTCTTAGAAACTAGCCAGAAGCCAATTAGTTGCAAAGTTCAGAAGGTAGAAGAGAAAACAAAGTAAATTCGACCAGCTAACAACTGTGACAAAACGTGAGCTTAACAAAAGATGATCTCCAGTCTCAAGCCAAAGTGAAGTACAATAGCGAGTTCATGATCATCATAGTCAATTTTTCTGAAGTTTCACTTGTAGACAATCTACTAACGCTGAAAATCTTTTTTTAAGCAACGTTATGTGCCATAAAAAGTGAGTTGCCTGTCTTGTATCCCCCTCCAATTGGTATTTTTTCTAATGCTGGGGCTTTACCTACCAGAATTTCCAGATTCTGGGTATTTTGGTCATTAAAACCTGCCCAAAATAAGAGTTCCCAGATGCATTGTTTACTCCCTCTTTTCAGAGCTGCTATTACCTTTTTTTAAGTGTTTAAAGCAAACAGTCTTAAGTATTTTGGGTAGAAAAGCAGGTCACCGCCAAGACAAGTAACGTAATTCCCAACATGATTTTTCTGTCTAAGTTAGAAATTTTTACAACAAAATTTTCCACTTTTCTATTTGAGGAATCATAACATGGACCAGATATATTACAAGTAATACAAACATATCAAATATTGTAAGGCACAAATAAATGGTAATAAACAGATACTTAAGACCATCTAATCAGAGTCGTCTGATGAATCACTCAGCCTCTTTCTTTTGTTGTCTTTCTTCCTTTTTACAGTCTTTTCTGAGCTTGCACCTACTTTTTCAATAGCTCTAACCAAGCGATCAAATAAGGCAATTTTGGACTCCTCTCTCTCTGCTTTCCTTTGCTGTGTTTTTTTATACTCATCAAGAAAAGTCTGCCAGAAAGCTTCACTTTTCTCAAATCGCACTGCTTCTTTTTTCTCAATTTCCTCAAGCTTTTCCATGCTCCGGCTCTTGAAAGAATTGTGAATTTTTTATGATGGTGCCATCTTGGGAGATGTACCATCTTTCGATGTACTTGGGGAAGCAGATGGCACTAAGGGTTTCTTCTTGCTGTTTAAACTCCCGGAACCAGACTCGTCATGATTTACCATTTGTTCCTCTTGAGCTGTCCTTGTCTTGTCATTGCCCTCACTGTCAGAAATGTAAACAAGCTGTTTTCCAAGCGACCCCTCACTCTTTGTTTTCACGCAAGGGATAATACCACTCAATAGCTTTCTAGAGTCTATAGAAGCTACAGGACAAGTTGCATGTGATTTTCCCTCAATTTCATCTATTTCCTGAAAATACTCGGGAGCTATTGGAAGTTATTCTGCGTGCACACTTTAAGAGAGATAGGAGACTAGGCTATATTTCATGTATCAGATGAAGAACTAAGTAATTTAAATAAGATCTTCTTTAAAGGATAATCTTCTCAAAATTTACCAAAACCACTAGCTTATAATTTTCCCAACGAGTATTTTTGTGCTGTTGAAAATTAGATTGTAACTAATATTGTTAAAGAAACAAGAGAGAGAAATTCCCCAACAAATAAAAAGACTGTTTGAGACTTTAAAATGATATATTGAAAAATTAGATAATTCAGCTAAATAAGATGCTTAGTTTATATGGTCATTGAAATTGAGCATAGGCCTACATGTATATATTTCAAAGTTAATTTAGGCCTGGTTATAAGTGGGCTTTAAATAGATTGTCAATTGTTCATAAGGTTTTGGAATTAAATTCTGTTATTCTTTTTTGGGAGGGGAAAGAAGGGAGGCACTTTAAAGCCAGGGGTCCACTTCTTTAAGTTTTGGAATAAAATATTGTTAATTGTATTTTTTGGAGGGGGAGTGCTGCCCCCTTTATATTTGCTCCTTGCTTTTGGAAGTTAGGCTATTTGGTGTGCACACTTTAAGAGAGATAGGAGACTAGGCTATATTTCATGCATCAGATGAAGAACTAAGTAATTTAAATAAGATATTTTTTAAAGGATAAGTTATCTTTATTTTGCAGGATAGCCAAGACTGTTGCACTGTTCTATAGAGTGCAAATGGGCACTCTTGCTTTTGAATGCTAAGCAATGGGCTTAGACATTATATTAGTTGAAATGGGGATGCAATCCTAGATAGTGGACTCCACAAAAGAGCACATGTTAATAAAATATTTTTTACTCCATAATATGGACAATATTCATAGTTGTGGCACTTAGCCTAACACTTAATCAGCCAAGTGTCCTTTCTAAATTTTAAGCTTAAGATGTTTGAATAATTGAACATATTCCTAAGGGTATTGCAACCTGGGGTTAGCTGGAGTTTCTTAGTATTAGGTGTAATCTAAGATATCTAGAAATCCCTCCCATGATGTTTCCAAGTGACCCCTAAGGAATTTTTGAAAGTTTGGAAAGCAATTTATGCCAAAAATGCTTCCAGAACTTGCTGAAGATTTAAAAACTGTGCCACATAAACAAAAACAAATCACTACCATTTTTTAGATGAAAGATCTCATCAACAAAATCTACAAAGTTAAATCAATAAACTTGTTTTCTGTCATGTTTTTTTCAATTTAAAACTTGGCGCCAAAACGTAAAACTGAAGTTGTTGAACTGAGTATGAGGCTCAGTTCGTCGTTCAAAGAACGACAGTACTAAGAACGAAGAACGGCATTTCAAAGAACGGCTTATTAGCGAAACATTTCATAGAACGGCGAAAACGAACGGCTTAATTGTAAAACCGAGGATTTGATTTCCATAGAACGACGAAAACGAACGCAGCTAATGAGAAGCTTTTCTCATTATAATGTTGAATCAGGATTATAAGCCTATTCTTTTGATGTGTTTATTGACGTCAAAATTCCGTTGTTTAAAGTTTCGATTACTATTGAGCCGTATCGCTTATTTTTTATTAGGTATATGAGGCCCCCCCCCCTAGTCAATACCTCGCTCTTTACGCTAAAGTTTGAATTTTGTTCGAATCAAAAAACCGTGAATCACAAAAGCCTTAATTAGAATAGATAGCTCTTTTGAAAGTACTAAGAAAACTTTAGCGTAAAGAGCTAAGTATTGACTAGGGTGCGAACTCCCTCATATACGTAATAATTTATGTCGTTTGAAGTTTTAATGTTGCTCCTTACTTTCAGTTGAAAAAACTTGTGTTTTTTATTTAATTTCTGATCGTTTTTTAAATAATGCTGGGAAATCCGGCGCCCCCTTCATAGAAGTGTCCCTTCTCCCAAGAAAACATCCTCCATGGAAAAATCCTCCCACGTAACCCCCACCCCCCCAGCCACCCGAAAAAAAATCTCTGTTGAAAAACCTCTGTATACTTCCAAATAACCAATACTATATGTAAACAATGGGCAAACTTCATAACTTCAAAGTTCATAGCTTTTCTCTCGGGGACTGTGGGGGATTAAGTCATCCTCAAAGACATATTTATAAGATTTTCGACTATGCTGAACAAAATGGATATCTCAAAATTTTGATTGGGTGACTTCGGGAAAACAAATGAGCGTGGGAGGGGGCCAAGTTGCCCTCCCAATATTTTTGGTTACTTGAAAAGGGCACTAGAACTTTTAATTTCCGTTCGAATGAGCCCTCTCACGATATTCTAGGGCTACTGAATCAATACGATCACCCCAGGGGAAAAAAAAACACGCAACCGTGTAATTTCTTCTGGCAAAAAATACAAAATTCCACCTCTTTGCAGATAGGAGCTTGAAACATATACAGTTGGGTTTTCTGTTACGCTGAATCTGATGGTTTGATTTTCATTAAGATTCTGTCACTTTTAGGGGGTGTTTCCCCCTTTTTCGAAAATAAGGCAATTTTTTTCATGCTCGTTACTTTTGATGGGTAAGACTAAACTTGATGAGACTTATATATTTGAAACCAGCATAAAAATCTGATTCTCTTGATGTATATATTGATACATTCAAAAAATATAACTGTTTTTTTTATCCTTTTTTTTAATTGTAGTACTCCTTTGTACATTAATTTGGCTTAAAGTTATAAATTTAGTTTACTAATCCGAGTGTTAAGAAACTTAGAATGATTTGTAGGTACATTAATCAAAACTCAAACCTGCAATTGGTTAAAATTGTATCAATTTATCCTGCACTTTAGCATATGGATTCCCAATTCTCTAGAATGTCGGGTGTAGGGGCAAGTCTTCTTTATTTTTATATGAAGATTTAAAAAAGTATTTTGAAAATCTAAAAGGATGGCATTTTTTCAATGAAACAAAAATGCCATTTAACAAATCTAGGGAGGTGTCTCTGCCCCCCCCCTCTTAATTGGTGCACCTGATTTGATCAACGTGGCCAAGCAAAAGGACGCACCTTATATTTTTCTGTCTGATCGGATTGTTATCCCCTGGCAGCAGTTATATAGGCATGTCAAACAGTTCGAGGTAACGAACTGTAAGTAAGGAGCGATTCGGCTCAATAGTAACCGAAACTCTAAAAAACGGAATTTTGATACCAATAGATACATCAAAAGAATCAGATTTTGATGCTGATTTCAAATATATAAGTTAGTCCTACCCATCAAAAGTTACGCGCCTGAGAAAATTTGCCTTACTTTCGAAAAAAGGGGGAAACGATCCATAAAGGTCATAGAACCTTAATAAAAATCACACCATCAGATTCAGCGCATCAGAGAACCCTATTGTAGAGGTTTCAAGCTCCTATCTGCAAAAATGTGGAATTTTATTTTTTTGCCAGAAGAAAGATCACGGATGCGTGGTCATTTGTTTTTTTATTCCAGGGATGTTCGTATCGACCAAGAGGTCCTAGAATACCACAGGAGGACAACTAGGCCTCCTCCCACGCTCAGTTTTTCCCAAAGTCACCCGATCAAAATTTTGAGATAGCCATTTTGTTCAGCATGGTCGAAAAATATAATAACTATGTCTTTGATGATGACTTAATCCCCCACAGTCCCCGGGGGAAGGGCTGCAAGTTATGAACTTTACCCAGTGTTTATATATAGTATTGATTATTGGGAAGTATACAGACATTTTCAGGGGGGATTTTTTCTAGTAGTGGGGGTGGGTGGGTCGGGGGTTACGTGGGAGGATCTTTCCGCGAAGCAAGTTTTCATGGGGGAAGGGACATTGCTATGAAGGGGACGCCAGATTTCCCAGCATTATTTAAAAAAAACGATCAGAAATTAAATTAAAAAAACAATATTTTCAACTGAAAGTAAGGAGCAACATCAAAACTTACAACGAATAGAAACTTACGTATATGATCGGGTTCGCCTCCTAATCATTACCTCACTCTTTACGCTAAAGTTTTTTTTTTGTACTTTCATCAGAGCTATTTATTCTAATTAGCGGCCTTTGTGATTAAGGGGCCAGTTTTAAAGAATTGGAACAAAATTCGAACTTTAGCGTCAGTGAGGCATTGATTAGGGGGCAAACCCCCTGATATAGGTATTAAAATATAAGAATATAGAAGTTCGTTACGTAAGTTAATTCGTAAGTTACGTATATTTATTACTAATAAAAACGTTCGTAAATAAAATTAAACAACTTTCGAGAAAGCCATTTAACCAAAAAAGTAAAATTAATATGCAAATTTCGTTTAAATTATTCATGTACAGCAAGCAAAAATCAAAACCTGCATTCATTCAAAAACGTTCCGAAATTAAATTTTAAAAAACAAGTTTTTTTAACTGAAAGTAAGGAGCGACATTAAAACTTAAAACGAACAGAAATTATTCCATATATGAAAGGGGTGTCCCCTCCTCAATGCCTCGCTCTTTGCGCTAAAGTTTGACTCTTTTCTCCCATCTCTATTTTTGAAAACAATAAAAAACTTTAGGGTAAAGAGCAAGGCGTTGCGTTGAGGAGGGAACAGCCCCTTTCATATACGGAATAATTTCTGTTCGTTTTAATTTTTAATGTCGCTCCTTACTTTCAGTAAAAAAAACTTGTTCTTTTATTTACTTTAACTCAATAAAGATAGGAGAGACCAGGCATAACTGGGACCGAGAATGCTTCAGTGCTTCCAGTTTAAGTTTAAATTATTTAAACTTCCAGTTTAAATAATTTAAGCCATATCAAACAGTTCGTGGTAACGAACTGTAAGTAAGGAGCGACCCGGCTCAACAGTAACCGAAGCTCTAGAAAATCGGAATTTTGATACCAATAGATACATCAAAACAATTGTATTTTTATGTTGATTTTAAGTATAAGTTTCATCAAGTTTAGTCTAACCCATCAAAAGTTTCGAGCATGAGAAAATTTGCCTTATTTTCGAAAAAAGAAGGAAACCCCCCCCCCTAAAAGTCATAGAACCTTAATAAAAAATCAAATCAACAGATTCAGCGTGTCAGATAACCACACTGTAGACTTTTCAAGCTCCTTTCTGCAAAAATGTGAAATTTTGTATTTTTTACCAGAAGAAAGATCATGGATGCGTTTTTATTTTATTTTTTTCCCCCGGGGGGGGGTCGTATCGACCCAAAGGTCCTAGAATGTCGCGAGAGGTTTCATTCGAAGGGAAATTAGAAGTTCTAGTGCCCTTTTTAAGTGATCAAAAAAATTGGAAGGCAAATAGGCCCCCTCCCACGCTAATTTTTTCTCAAAGTCACCGTATCAAAATTTTGAGATAGCCATTTTGTTTAGCGTAGTCGAAAAATCTAACAACTATGTCTTTGAGGACGATTTATTCCCCCAGAGTCCCCGGGGGAAGGGCTGCAAGTTATGAACTTTGCCCATTGTTTACATATAGTATTGGTAATTGGAAAGCATACAGACGTTTTCAGGGGGGATTTTTCTGGTGGGGGCGGGGGGCGGGAGGGGGTTACGTGGGAGGATATTTTCATGGGGGAAGAGAATTTCCATGATGGGGGTGCTGGATTTTCCAGCTTTATTTAAAACGATCAGAAATTAAATAAATAAAACAAGTTTTTTTCAACTGAAAGTAAGGAGCAACATTATTAAAACTTAAAACGAGCAGAAAATATTACGTATATAAGGGGGGATGCCTCTCCTCAATAGCTCGCTCTTACGCTACAGTTTTTTTTTAACTTCTAAAAGAGTTTATTATTCTAATCAAACAGCCTTTGTCAGGAGCTTTTTTCAGGAGTCATTCTTAAATAACTGGAACAAAAATCAAACTTAGGTTATTATTAGTTAAAAAACAAGTAAAATTGATATGCAAATTTTGTTTTAAATATTCATGTATGGTGAGCCAAATTCGAAACCTGCATTAATTCAAAAACGTTCAGAAATTAATTTGAAAAAAAAACAAAGTTTTTTTTAGCTGAAAGTAGGAGCGACATTAAAATTTAAAAGGAATAGAAATTATTCCGTGTATGAAAGGGGCTGTATCTTACTCAACGTCTCGCTCTTTACGCTAGAGTTTGACTCTTTCTCAAAACTCTAACTTTCAAAACAATAAAAAACTTTATCGTAAAGAGCGAGGCGTTGAGGAAGGGACCAAAACGCTCTATCGTTTTGGGCACGACGAACATGATACATTAACGATTTAAATTTGAACATTTGGCTCCCCGTAAAATTTTTAGATGGTTGCAAATAAGTCGTTTCTATAAAGTAAACTAAAGATGACAATCATAATAATTTGAATGGGCGTTCGTGTAACTTGACCTCCATTGAACTCCACCCCATGCAGCTCAGCCCCTATTCAATCCAACCTTGTTGCAGGGGTTGAAGGGAAATTGGGTTGAGTTACACGGGAACTATTGTAATCATTTGTGTTTTGGAAAATAAAATCTAGTAGATCTCGTGTAATTAAAAACATGTTTAACATGAAGCTAAATTTTTCAAAACAAGGATAGCAATAAAATCCTATCACTTTTATAAACAAATTGAAGTGAGAGGAATTGGATTGCGATAGCTATTAGCTGCATTGGTCCTGAGGATAGAATTAACTGCTACTAAATAACCTTCACTCCCCTCGCTGTTATTACCACTTTTGTATAATAAAAGTCTTGATAAGCTGTTGCATGGAATGCCATATTGGAAAGGACAACAGCATACTCAGCTAAGGCAAACCAAGTGTATACTGAAAAAGGGAAAATAGAATTAAACACAGAAAATTATTCAACCTATGGTGTTGCTTCGAGTTCAATAGAATTAAAGGAGAATTAAAGACACAACGCACAAAAAGACAATGTTTCCAACTTTTCTATGGAACCAAATCATTTACTTGAAATTTTTAAAGGGAACTTATAAAATTGCATTTTACACTGACTATCTCAGTCGCAATTTATAATTTTAATAATTCTACAAAAATCTTCTGAGGTCTCTTTTCTTTCCTTTTTTTTTGTCATTTTGT
This sequence comes from Artemia sp. Qi Xiang Cuo, assembly GCF_049724085.1. NCBI lineage: Eukaryota > Metazoa > Arthropoda > Branchiopoda > Anostraca > Artemiidae > Artemia > Artemia sp. Qi Xiang Cuo. The sequence goes on along the minus strand of NC_142797.1, from coordinate 50,728,309 downwards.
CAATCTCTTTTCTTTTTGTCAAACAATCAATCCTTTCATTCACAACATATGTTAGGTATCCGTGAATGTTGGGGTTCGACTATCTGGGCTTTATTTGTCAAGGCCTGAATGCTAAGCAATGGACATGAGCTAGATTGGGACCCCATGTGAAAATGGAAAACAAAAACAAAAAACTATTGTCGGTATGTGTGTAGAGCATGGCATGGTTACCGTTAGGGCAACAGTCGAACCGTTGATGGTTTTAGGTATCCGTGAATAAGTTCTAAGGCGAGAGTGGAAGTTGGACAAATTTTTGGAGGTGCCCACCTCACCTGCCCAGAGTCTCAGGCAAGTGACCCCAAATTTGAAAAAGTGGAAATTGGCTCAGATTTTCTAAACTGAGCTGAGACAATGAATAGATACTATCGGGAAAGTGATTGGAGACGCTGGGCATCCGTGAACAAGTGCTAAAATTGAGAGAGGAATTTGGGACAATATTTGGGGGCGCCCACCCGCCCAGAGTCTCGGGCAAGTGACCCAAAAATTAAAAAAATGTGTGAAAAATTCAAATTTTTTTCAGACTGTGGGGCTAAGCTTAGGCAACGAATAGGTACTATTTGAAAGATAAAAATGGCTTTAAACGATTGTTTTGCCTGTTATTTCAAGCAAATTTATGGTCCTATGTCAATTTTAAATTCTTCGTCAACCTTTTTAAGACCATAGGCGGGTGGGTGTGCCTTGTTTGCCTCTTTTTTAAATTCTTGATCAGCATGCCTAAGACTCTAGGCAGGCATGCCTTTCCAAAAACTAACCTGACAAGTATGTGTCCAATAAGAGAGTCATTCATACTCCTGCCATTTACCCGTGCCCCAGCCATTTAAACCTTTGCCTCTCAATAACTTGGACTATCTGTCTTGGCTTTTCTCTGTCTACAATTACTCAGCCCAGTCTTGATGCAGCCTATGCAACCTATTGCCCAAAATACTTGATAACTTCAATTCAAAATCAATATATATATATATATATATATATATATATATATATATATATATATATATATATATATATATATATATATATATATATATATATATATATATATATATATATATATATATATATATATATATATATATATATTTGAGTAATAATTGTGTATGTGTATATTTATTCTATTTCTCGAAAAAGGTTCCATATTTTTTCGGGAAAAATGGTATCTACGGATATTTTCGCATAAAAAACGATCTACGAGTGAGAATTTGAAAAACAGGAATTTTCTCACATTTATGTCTGTTTTTATGGTTTTTGTCAGTGAGAATGAAAAAACAGGAACTTTGTCACATTTATGTCTGTTTTCTTGGATGGTTATGTGTGTTGGTCAATTTATTTGATGTTTTTCATGGATGTCAACAGCAATTTATGTCTTTTGTCAGTGAGAATGGAAAAACAGGAACTTTCTCACTTTCATGGATTATTGAGTCTAATGGGAGCAGTTCAATGACACTTCCTTCTTGTTGTTGCTCTCAGCGAATGTTATGATCTAGAAATAGTATTTGTTGTTGTTGCTCGAGGCAAATGCTATGAGTTTCCCGGAAACAGTTAGATCACGTGTTTCCTTCTCAGCCAAACAGAGGGCTTGCTTACATCTCCTTCTAAGTCAATCAGGAGGGTGGAAATATTGGAAAAAGAGGATTGCAGGTTGGGCTAGTTTAGATTTTTAGTTTATTATTTTATTACCTATTTAGTTTAGATTTTTAGTTTATTTTAAGTTTATTTGTTACCTTTATTTTAGTTTAGTTTTAGTTTGGTTTAGTTTAGATTTTAGTTTAGTTTTAGTTTAATGTTTAGTTTTCTTTTAGATTTTTAGTTTAGTTTTAGTTTATTTTAAGTTTATTCGACGGAAAACGTAAATATATTCTTTTTACCCCCAAAACCCAACCCCCCCCCCCATTTTTTTTACAATCAAATTCTCGCAAATAGAATTAATTATCCTTTCGTTAAATTCCTGTTTTTTATTTTCAAATAAAATTATTTTCCTTGGTCACCCTCCAGTATATTCAGGTAAATCCCCCACCATACAATATCACTATACAATCTTTATACTCGATGGAAAACATAAAATATATTCTTTTTACCCTCACAACCAAACCCCCCCCCCCTCATCATTGTTTTTACAACAAAATTCTCGACAAAGTAAAAAATTATCAATTGTTTAAATTTATGCAATTTCAAGTGTTCTATATCCTAGCTAAAAGTAATCATTGACTTCCATCACTGTTGTTATTAACCCGCTCTGGTTTTGACATAATGCTCTACGCCAGATTAAAATTAGCTGTCACCCTTTTCCATTTGTGTTTACGAACGAGGCGGTCAAGCCAAAAGGAACTATTCTTCCACCAAAATTAAAACACTTTGAGGCAATAATTAAGCACAGACGTGATGTTATATTTTGCAGAAGTGAAATGGACTATTTTCAAATTAAGGTCTAACAATATATTTAGGACATTATGTAAAAGGGGGGGAGAGGGGGCAATGCCTTGCTTCTAACAGCTTCGTTGTAAGTAAATTATGTAAAAGGGAGGGGGCATTGCCTTCAATTCTATCGCCATCAGTGTAAAATGAAAACAAACTGTGCCTTGAATAAAAAACTGAACGTTCGTATAATAATGCTTTGAGTTATTTCTGAGAAAAGTTGAATTTATTATAATCAAACTATGATTTTCAGAGTTTAGGTTGCTTTCGACAAAGATTTCTCTTTACATATGACAAATTTTTACATGGTGATTGATCCATGGTCCTTCCAAATGTGATAGAAGCTACTACACCCTGCTTCAATCTCTTTTTACGTATTCAAACTGAATGTTCGTATAACAATGCTTTGAGTTATTCCTCAGAAAATTGACCCCTCCAAATATTTACTCAGAGGGGCGGTTACTGAAATGTAAAACGTTACTTATTTTCCAATCATTTTCACAGTTTTCAAGTTGAGATCATTGAACACACTCCCTCCTTCTCAGTTTATTCTATGAAAGTGAGCTGTATTTGTTAGAGTTTCAGAAACATTACATATTTATTTAATTTAAACACTTTTTTTTCAGATATAATAATGTTTGGTGTGATTGACACAGAATATATTGTTCTGAAATATTCCTCATCTGTCATTATTTTTGAAGCAGCTTTCTTACTCCTAGACAATCAACGACGTGAAATTCATTTCTATAAATGGAACATCAGATACAATATGTATAAGTACAAGAAAAACAGATGAAGTCCAACACTAAATTTTATAAATTGAAATGGCTTTTACGTTAAAACCATACGACCAAATAATGAAAATGGCTATGAAATAAAACATGTACAAGAGGAAATTCAGGAAATATGCAGTTTTTTCGGTGTGCAAGCTGTTTATGTTAAGGGAAACGTGCCAACTGATAAACTCTTACTAGAAAAATGTGATAAAAACATAGCATTATTCAATTTAGAAGACTTCAAATGTGAGAAATGCCTGCATTCAGTACATGACCCAGAAGATGAAGTTAGATATTTCGCTCAATGGATACCGGAAAAGATACCTGACATGCAAAAATGCATCAGATGTCCAAAGTCCTAAACTTGCTCTTCCTCATATCAAATGGATTAAGCTTCTTTTTTTTTAAATATTTCATTATTTTTTTTTCAATTGTTTTAAAATATGTTTAAGCAATAAATATATTAAGCCTCAACCGTTTTATTCTTTAGATTAGTCTATCGCCATAAAAATTATACTTTCAGATTCAACATGTCAGGGAACACACTTTCAAGTTCAGAATGTTGGAGAACCCTAAATAGTCACCCCTAAAACGGTAAGTTTACCCTCAAAGGTTAAAGAATTTCCCTGAAATTACACTTTCAGTTCAATCAGGTCAGGGTACAAACTTTCAGGTTCAGCATGTGGGAGAACCCTAAATGCTCATCCTTAAAAAGGTAAGTTAACCCTAAAAGGTTAAAGAATTTCCCTGAAATTACACTTTCAGATCCAACATGTATGAGAACCCTAAATGCTCATCCATAAAAAAGATAAGTTAACCCTAAAAGCTTAAAGAATTTCTCAGAAATCATATTTTCAGGTTCATCATATGGGAGAATCCTAAATGCTCATCCCTAAAAAAGGTAAGTTAACCCCAAACGCTTAAAGAATTTCTCTGAAATCACACTTTCAGGTTAGGTTAGGTAGGACACCGACCCACACAACCACAACCCCGAAGTAACCCCCGGCCCCAAAGCCCCCCGGGCCCCCAAAGACCCTCCGGACCCTGCAAAACTTTTCAAAAGACATTTCAGAGCAAGTTCCTTCTTAATATCCTTCCTAAACCCGTTTTACAAGTTGAAGTACCCATACTTTTCACCCACAACTTTACTTTACAGCTTTTGAATGCTCCAACACCAAGAAATACCTTTCAAAAGGCATTTGAGAACAAGTTATTTTCTTAATATCCTTCCTAAACCCATTTTACAAGTTGAAGTACCCATACTTTTCACCCACAACTATACTTTACAGCTTTTGAATGCTCCAACACCAAGCAATACTTTTCAAATGGCATTTCAGAACAAGTTATTTTCTTAATGTCCTTCCTAAACCCATTTTACAAGTTGAAGTTACCATCCTTTTCACCCACAACTTTACTTTACAGCTTTTTGAATGCTCCAACTCCAAGCAATACTTTTCAAAAGGCATTTCACAACCAGTTCCTCTTCTTAATGTCCCTCCTAAGCCCATTTTACAAATTGAAGTACCCATCCTTTTCACACACAACATTACTTCACAGCTCTTGAAGGCCACAACACCAATCAATACTTTTCAATGAATTTAACAACAATTTCTTTTCTTAATGTCCCTCCTAAACCCATTTTACAAGTTGAAGTACCCATCCTTTTCAACCCACAACATTACTTTACAGCTTTTGAATGCCCCAACACATAGCAATACTTTTCAAATGGCATTTCTGAACAAGTTATTTTCTTAATGTCCCTCCTAAACCCATTTTAGTTGAAGTACCCACCCTTTCACCCTCAACTTTACTATACTGCCTTTTTGAATACTCCAACACCAAGCAATACTTTTCAAATGGCATTTCAGAACAAGTTATTTTATTAATGTCCTGCCTAAGCCCATTTTACAAGTTGAAGTTACCATCCTTTTCACCCACAACTTTACTTTACAGCTTTTTGGATACCTCAAAACCAAGAAATACCGTTCAAAAGGCATTTCAGAGCAAGTTTCTTTCTTAATACCACTTCTAAACCCATTTTACAAGTTGAAGCATTCATCCTTTTCACCCACAACTTTACTTTACAGCTTTTTGGATACCTCAACACCAAGAAATACTTTTCAAAAGGCATTTCAGAGCAAGTTCCTTTCTTAAAGCCCCTTCTAAACACATTTTCCAACTTAAAGTACCCATTCGTTTCACCCACAACTTTACTTTACAGCTTTTTGGATACCTCAACACCAAGAAATACTTTTCAAAAGGCATTTCAGAGCAAGTTCCTTTCTTAATGTCCCTTCTAAACCCATTTTCCAACTTGAAGTACCCATCCTTCTCATCCACAACTTTACTTTACAGCTTTTTGGATACCTCAACACCAAGAAATACTTTTCAAAAGGCATTTCAGAGCAAGTTCCTTTTTAAAGTCCCTTCTAAACCCATTTTCCAACTTGAAGTACCCATCCGTTTCACCCACAAATTTACTTTACAGCTTTTTTGGATACCTCAACACCAAGAAATACCTTTCAAAAGGCATATCAGAGCAAGTTCCTTTCTTAATGTCCCTTCTAAACCCATTTTCCAACTTGAAGTACCCATCCTTTTCACCCACAACTTTACTTTTAAGCTTTTTGGATACCTCAACACCAAGAAATACTTTTCAAAAGGCATTTCAGAGCAAGTTTCTTTCTTAAAGCCCATTCTAAACCCTTTTTCCAACTTGAAGCAGTCATCCTTTTTACCCACAACTTTACTTTACAGCTTTTGAATGCTCCAACACCAAGAAATACTTTTCAAAAGGCATTTCAGAGCAAGTTCCTTTCTTAATGTCCCTTCGAAACCCATTTTCCAACTTGAAGTACCCATCCGTTTCACCCACAACTTTACTTTACAGCTTTTTGGATATCTCAACACCAAGAAATACCTTTTAAAAAGACATTTCAGAGCAATTTCCTTTCTTAATGTCCATTCTAAACCCATTTTCTAACTTGAAGTACCCATTCTTTTCACCCACAACTTTACTTTACAGCTTTTTGTATACCTCATCACCAAGAAATACTTTTCAAAAGACATTTCAGGGTAAGTTCTTTTCTTAATGTCCCTTCTAAACCCATTTTACAAGTTGAAGTACCCATTCTTTTCAACCTACAACTCTACTTTACAGCTTTTTGAATACCTCAACACCAAGAAATACTTTTCAAAAGACATTTCAGAGCAAGTTCTTTTCTTAATGTCCCTTCTAAACCCATTTTACAAGTTGAAGTAACCATCCTTTTCAACCCACAACTTTACATTACAGATTTTTGTTTGCCTTAACAGCAAGAAATACTTTGCAAAATACTTTATAGAGCAAGGTTCTTTGATTATCACCCGTCTACCCCCAATATCGAAGTTAAAGCATAAAACTAGTTCACCCCCCCAACTGTACTGTCAACCTTGCTTTATAACACACCACTAAGATGTACCATTTAAAAGGCATTTTAGAGAAATTTTTCTTAATGCCTCGTCTAAACCCATTTTACAAGTTGAAACGTCCATTCTTTTCACCCAAAACTATACTTTACAGCTTTTTGGATACCCCAACACCAAGAAATACTTTTCAAAGACCATTTCAGAGCAAGTTACTTCTTAATGATCCTTCTAAACCCATTTTACAAGTTGAAGTACTTATCTTTTTCACCCAAAACTATACTTTACAGCTTTTAGGATACCTAAACACCAAGAAATACTTTTCAAAGACCATTTCAGACCAAGTTACTTTCTTAATGTCCCTCCTAAACCCATTTTACAAGTTGAAGTACTTATCTTTTTCACCCAAAACTATACTTTACAGCTTTTAGGATACCTCAACACCAAGAAATACTTTTCAAAGACCATTTCAGAGCAAGTTACTTTCTTAATGTCCCTCCTAAACCCATTTTACAAGTTGAAGTACTTGTCTTTTTCATCCAAAACTATACTTTACAGCTTTGTGGATACCTCAACACCAAGAAATACTTTTCGAAGAACATTTCAGAACAAGTTACTTTCTTAGTGTTCCCTCCTAAACCCATGTTACAACTTGAAGTACTTATCTTTTTCACCCACAACTCTACTTTACAACTTTAAGGATACCTCAAGCCCAAGAAATACTTAAGTTAGGCTAGATTAAATTAGGTTAGGTTATCCTAAGTATGCTTCACCTAGGTTAGGTGAAAGACAGGCAAAAAGTTAGGTGAATGGTTAGGTTAGGATAGACTAGATTAAGTTAAGTTAGGTTAGGCTAGGTTAGCCTACGTACGCGCGCGTACGTAGGCTAACCTAGCCTAACCTAACTAAACCTAACCTAACTTAATCTAGTCTATCCTAACCTAACCATTCACCTAACTTTTTGCCTGTCTTTCACCTAACCTAACCTAGGTGAAGCGTACGTAGGATAACCTAACCTAATCTAACCTAATTTAATCTAGCCTAACCTAAGTATTTCTTGGGGTTGAGGTATCCTAAAAGCTGTAAAGTAAAGTTGTGGGTGAAACGGATGGGTACTTCAAGGTTGAAAATGGGTTTAGAAGGGACATTAAGAAAGTAACTTGCTCTGAAATGTCTTTTGAAAAGTATTTCTTGGTGTTTTAGAATTCAAAAGCTGTAAAGTAAAGTTGTGGGTGAAAAGGATGAATGCTTCAAGTTGGAAAATGGGTTTAGAAGGGACATTAAGAAAGGAAATTTTCTTTTGAAAAGTATTTCTTGGTGTTGAGTTATCCAAAAAGCTGAAAAGTAAAGTTGAGGGTGAAAAGGATGGGTACTTCAAGTTGGAAAATGGGTTTAGAAGGGACATTAAGAAAGGAACTTGCTCTGAGATGCCTTTCGAAAGGTATTTCTTGGTGTTGAGGTATCCAAAAAGCTGTAAAGTAAAGTTGTGGGTGAAACGGATGGGTACTTCAAGTAGAAAAATGGGTTTAGAAGGGACTTTAAGAAAGGAACTTGCTCTGAAATGCCTTTTGAAAAGTATTTCTTGGTGTTGAGGTATCCAAAAAGCTGTAAAGTAAAGTTGTGGGTGAAAAGGATGGGTACTTAAAGTTGGAAAAATGGGTTTAGAAGGGACATTAAGAAAGGAACTTGCTCTGAAATGCCTTTGAAAGGTATTTCTTGGTGTTGAGGTATTCCAAAAGCTGTATAGTAAAGTTGCGGTTTATTCGTATGTGTGCTTTAAGTTGTAAATTTTGTTTAGACCGGTCTTTAAGAAAGGATTTTCCTCTGAAATGCCTTTTTAGATTTGTTTCTTGGTGTCGAGGTCTACAAACAGCTGTAAAGTATAGTTATGGGTGAAAAGGATGAATGCTTTAATTTGTAAATGGGTTTAGAAGGGGCATTAAGAAAAATTGCTCTGAAATGCCTTTTGAAAGGTATTTCATGGTGTTGAGGTATCCAAAAAGCTGTAAAGTAAAGTTGGGGGGTGAAAAGGATGGTTACTTCAAGTTGTAAAATGGGTTTAGAAGGTGTATTAAGATAAGAAATTGCTCTGAAAAGTCTTTTGAAAAGTATTTTTAGGTGTTAAGGTATACAAACCTCTGTAAATTAATGTTTTGGTTTGAAAAGGATGTGTACTTCCAATTGTAAAATGGGTTTAGAAGTGCCATTAAGAAAAGAAGTTGCTCTGAAATGTCTTTTGAAAGGTATTTCTTGGTGATGAGGTATCAAAAAATCTGTAAATTAAAGTTGTGGGTTGAAAAAGATGGGTACTTCCACTTTAAAAATGGGTTTAGAAGGGACATTAAGAAAAGAACTTGCTCTGAAATATCTTTTGAAAAGTATTTCTTGGTGATTAGGTTTCCAAAAATCTGTAAATTAAAGGTTTGGGTGAAAAGAATGGGTCCTTCAAGTTAGAAAATGGGTTTAGAATGGACATTAAGAAAGGAAATTGCTCTGAAATGTCTTTTTAAAAGGTATTTCTTGGTGTTGAGATATCCAAAAAGCTGTAAAGTAAAATTGTGGGTGAAAAGAATGGGTACTTCAAGTTGGAAAATGGGTTTAGAAGGGACATTAAGAAAGGAACTTGCTCTGAAATGCCTTTTGAAAGGTATTTCTTGGTGTTGAGGTATCCAAAAAGCTGTAAAGTAAAGTTGTGGGTGACACAGATGGGTACTTCAAGTTGGAAAATGGGTTTAGAAGGGACTTTAAGAAAGTAACTTGCTCTGAAATGCCTTTTGAAAAGTATTTCTTGGTGTTGAGGTATCCAAAAAGCTGTAAAGTAAAGTTGTGGATGAGAAGGATGGGTACTTCAAGTTGGAAAATGGGTTTAGAAGGGAGATTAAGAAAGGAACTTGCTCTGAAATGCCTTTTGAAAGGTATTTCTTGGTGTTGAGGTATCCAAAAAGCTGTAAAGTAAAGTTGTGGGTGAAACGGATGGGTACTTCAAGTTGGAAAAAGGGTTTAGAAGGGGCTTTAAGAAAGGAACTTGCTCTGAAATGCCTTTTGAAAAGTATTTCTTGGTGTTGAGTTATCCAAAAAGCTGTAAAGTAAAGTTGTGGGTGAAAAGGATGAATGCTTCAACTTGTAAAATGGGTTTAGAAGGGGCATTAAGAAAAATTGCTCTGAAATGCCTTTTGAAAGGTATTTCATGGTGTTGAGGAATCCAAAAAGGTGTAAAGTAAAGTTGGGGGGTGAAAAGGATTTATGCTTAAACTTGTAAAATGGGTTTAGAAGATGTATTAAGAAAGGAACTTGCTCTGAAATGTCTTTTGAAAATTATTTCTTGCTGTTGAGGTATCCAAACATCTGTAAATTATAGTTTTGGGTTGAAAAGGATTAGTACTTCAAGTTGTAAAATGGGTTTAGAGGTGAAATTAATAAAAGAACTTGCTTTGAAATGTCTTTTGAAAAGTATTTCTTGGTGTTGAGTTATTCTAAAAGCTATATATTAAAGTTGTGGGTTGAAAAGAATGGGTACTTCAACTTGAAAGATGGGTTTAGAAGGGCCATTAATAAAAGAACTTGCTCTGAAATACCTTTTGAAAAGTATTTCTTGGTGATTATTTACACAAAAATCTGTATATTAAAGTTGTGTGTGACACGAATGGGTCATTCAAGTTGGAAACTGGGTTTAGACGGTACATTAAGAAAGGAAATTGCTTTGAAATGTCTTTTTAAAAATCATTTATTGATGTTGAGATATCCAAAAAGCTGTAAAGTAAAGTTGTGGGTGAAACGGATGGGTACTTCAAGTTGGAAAATGGGTTTTGGAGGGACATTAAGAAAGTAACTTGCTCTGAAATGTCTTTTGAAAAGTATTGCTTGGTGTTGGAGCATTCAAAAGCTGTAAAGTAAAGTTGTGGGTGAAAAGGTTGAATGCTTCAAGTTGGAAAATGGGTTTAGAAGGGACATTAAGAAAGAAACTTGCTCTGAATTGCCTTTTGAAAAGTATTTCTTGGTGTTGAGGTATCCTAAAAGCTTAAAAGAATAGTTGTGGGTGAAAAGGATGGGTACTTCAAGTTGGAAAATGGGTTTAGGAGGGACTTTAAGAAAGGAACTTGCTCTGAAATGCCTTTTGAAAAGTATTTCTTGGTGTTGGGGTATCCGAAAAAGCTGTAAAGTAAAGTTGTGGGTGACAAGGATGGGTACTTCAAGTTGGAAAATGGGTTTAGAAGGGACTTTAAGAAAGGAACTTGCTCTGAAATGCCTTTTGAAAAGTCCTTGGTGTTGAGGTATCGAAAAAGCTGTAAAGTAAAGTTGTGGATGAGAAGGATGGGTACTTCAAGTTGGAAAATGGGTTTAGAAGGGAGATTAAGAAAGGAACTTGCTCTGAAATTCCTTTTGAAAGGTATTTCTTGGTGTTGAGGTATCCAAAAGCTGTAAAGTAAAGTTGTGGGTGAAACGGATGGGTACTTCAAGTTGGAAAAAGGGTTTAGAAGGGGCTTTAAGAAAGGAACTTGCTCTGAAATGCCTTTTGAAAAGTATTTCTTGGTGTTGAGGTATCCAAAAAGCTGTAAAGTAAAGTTGTGGGTGAAAAGGATGAATGCTTCAACTTGTAAAATGGGTTTAGAAGGGGCATTAAGAAAGAAACTTGCCCGGGGGTCCCGGGGGCTTTGGGGCCGGGGGTTACTTCGGGGTTGTGGTAGTGTGGGTTGGGGTTCTACCTAACCTAACCTGAAAGTGTGATTTCAGAGAAATTCTTTAAGCGTTTAGGGTTAACTTACCTTTTTTAGGGATGAGCATTTAGGGTTCTCCTACATGCTGAATCTGAAAGTGTGATTTCAGAGAAATTCTTTAAGCATTTAGGGTTAACTTACCTTTTTTAGGGATGAGCATTTAGGGTTCTCCTACATGTTGGATCTGAAAGTGTAATTTCAGGGAAATTCTTTAACCTTTTAGGGTTAACTTACCTTTTTAAGGATGATCATTTAGGGTTCTCCTACATGCTGAACCTGAAAGTTTGTACCCTGACCTGATTGAACTGAAAGTGTAATTTCAGGGAAATTCTTTAACTTTTTAGGGTAAACTTACCTTTTTAGGGGTGACTATTTAGGGTTCTCCAACATGCTGAACTTGAAAGTGTGTTCCCTGACATGTTGAATCTGAAAGTATAATTTTTATGGCGATAGACTAATCTAAAGAATAAAACGGTTGAGGCTTAAGATATTTATTGCTTAAACATATTTAAAAACATTTGAAAAAAAAATAATGACATATTAAAAAAAAAAGAAGCTTAATCCATTTGATATGAGGAGGAGCAAGTTTAGGACTTTGGATATCTGATGCATTTTTCCATGTCAGGTATCTTTTCCAGTATCCATTGAGCGAAATATCTAACTTCATCTTCTGGGTCATGTACTGAATACAGGTATTTCTCACATTTGAAGTCTTCTAAATTGAATAATGCTATGTTTTTATCACATTTTTCTAGTAAGAGTTTATCAGTTGGCACTTTTCCCTTAACATAAACAGCTTGCACACCGAAAAAACTGCATATTTCCTGAATTTTCTCTTGTACATTTTTTATTTCATAGCCATTTTCATTATGTGGTCGTATGGTTTTAGCGTAAAAGCCATTTCGATTTATAAAATTTAGTGTTGGACTCCATCTGTTTTTCTCGTACCTATACATATTGTATCTGATGTTCCATTTATAGCAATGAATTTCACGTCGTTGATTGTCTAGGAGTAAGAAAGCTGCTTCGAAAATAATGCCAGATGAGGAATATTTCAGATCAATATATTCTGTGTCAATCACACCAAACATTATTATATCTAAAAAAAAGTGTTTAAATTAAATAAATATGTAATGTTTCTGAAACTCTAACAAATACAGCTCACTTTCATAGAATAAACTGAGAAGGAGGGAGTGTGTTCAAAGATCCCAACTTGAAAACTGTGAAAATGATTGGCAAATAAGTAACGTTTTACATTTCAGCACCCGCTCCTCTGAGTAAATATTTGGAGGGGTCAACTTTCTGAGGAATAACTCAAAGCATTGTTATACGAACATTCAGTTTGAATACGTAAAAAGAGATTGAAGCAGGGTGTAGTAGCTTCTATCACATTTAGAAGGGCCATGGATCAATCACCATGTAGAAATTTGCCGTATGTAAAGAGAAATCTTTGTCGAAAGCAACCTAAACTCTGAAAATCATAGTTTGATTATAATAAACTCAACTTTTCTCAGAAATAACTCAAAGCATTATTATACGAACGTTCAGTTTTTTATTCAAGGCACAGTTTGTTTTCATTTTACACTGAAGGCGATAGAATTGAAGGCAATGCCCCCTCCCTTTTACATAATTTACTTACAACGAAGCTGTTAGAAGCAAGGCATTTCCCCCTCTCCCCCTTTTACATAATGTCCTAAATATATTGTTAGTCATTAATTTGAAAATAGTCCCATTTCACTTCTCCAAAATATAGCATCACGTCTGTGCTTAATTATTGCCTCAAAGTGTTTTAATTTTGATGGAAGAATAGTTCCTTTTGGCTTGACCGCCTCGTTCGTAAACACAAATGGAAAAGTGTGATAGATAATTTTAATCTGGCGTAGAGCAGTATGTCAAAACCAGAGCGGGTTAATAACAACAGTGATGGAAGTCAATGGTTACTTTTAGCTAGGATATAGAAAACTTTAAATTGCATAAATTTAACGAATTGATAATTATTTACTTTTGCGAGAATTTGGTGGTAAAAAAAATGATGAGGGGGGGGGTTAGGTTTTGTGGGTATATATAACATATTTTACGTTTTCCACCGAGTATAAAGAGTGTATAGTGATGGTGGTATTGTACGGGGGGGATTTACCTGAATATACTGGAGGGTGACCAAGGAAAATAATTTTATTTGAAAATAAAAAACAGGAATTTAACGAAAGGATAATTAATTCTATTTGCGAGAATTTGATTGTAAAAAAAAGGGGGAGTTAGGTTTTGTGGTTAAAAAGAATATATTTACGTTTTCCGTCGAACAAACTTAAAATAAACTAAAACTAAACTAAAACTAAACTAAAAATCTAAAAGAAAACTAAACATTAAACTAAAACTAAACTAAAATCTAAACTAAACCAAACTAAAACTAAACTAAAATAAAGGTAATAAATAAACTTAGAATAAACTAAAAATCTAAACTAATTAGGTAATAAAATAATAAACTAAAAATCTAAACTAGCCCAACCTGCAATCCTCTTTTTCTAATATTTCCGCCCTCCTGATTGACTTAGAAGGAGATGTAAGCAAGCCCTCTGATTGGCTGAGAAGAAAATACGTGATCTAACTGTTTCCTGGAAACTCAAAACATTTGCCTCGAGCAACAACAACAAATACTATTTCTAGATCATAACATTCGCTGAGAGCAACAACAAGAAGGAAGTGTCATTGACCTGCTCCCATTAGACTCAATAATCCATGAAAGTGAGAAAGTTCCTGTTTTTCCATTGTCACTGACAAAAGCCATAAATTGCTGTTGACATCCATGAAAAACATCAAATAAATTGACCAACACATATAACCATCCAAGAAAACAGACATAAATGTGACAAAGTTCCTGTTTTTTCATTCTCACTGACAAAAACCATAAAAACAGACATAAATGTGAGAAAGTTCCTGTTTTTCAAATTTTCACTGACAAAAACCATAACACATCCATGAAAAACAACAAATAAATCGACCAACACACATAACCATCCAAGAAAACATCTATAAAAGTGACAAAATTCCTGTTTTTTCATTCTCACTGACAACAAACAGACATAAATTATGTAAAAAAAAGTTGTGGGTGGCAGCAGGGGTGTCGTCTGGGAGTATAAGATAGCCTTCTACTCAAATCGCAAAGCCGGAAATGAAAGCGGTGAATAGTCCAAGTAGTTTTTTTCTTTTTATTCATTTCCGCTTCGAAACAAGATTAGCTAAAAACTCAATCGACATCAAATAAACATTTTGTATTATATTTTATGTTAGAATTTTTACATTGATTGTTTAAAATTTAAATGAATATCAAGCATATTAGACGTTTTTTGAGAAAAAAAAATGTTAGTCTTGGGATTAAAACAAAACAGTATGTTTTGATACTAGAAACAAGGGTGGATCCAGGACTTTTTTTAGGGGGGGGGCAAAATAGGTTGATCCGATAAACTTGTGTTAGGAGCAAGTTTAATTACCGCAAACTTGCGTTAATTCAGTAAATTACACTACGTTGGGGGGGGGGCGCCCCCTGGATCCGCCACTGACTAGAAACATGAGAGATAATATAGTATACAAACATGAATATTTGGAATTCAAACATCTCCTCGCTCATTCCTATGATGAAAAAATTCGAATAGATTTTACGATCCTACCTTGTTATAAAACAAACCCCAAAGAAATAAACTTACAGTGATTAAAATTGAAAATCAATGAAAGTAAAAAAGAAACTTGCAGTATTACTTGAATGTAATTTATTTTATGTCTTTTTGACGACTCAGGGTAAATTTCTGTGCTTATGGGCCGCCTGCAAGACGGTTGTAGCTGATATAAGGACATAGTCTGATATAAGGACACAAGGTACTTGCTTCTACCAGAAAATGCCCCACAATCCATTTTTTAAGATAATAATAATAATAATTTATTTAAAGCCTCTATAATAAAATTCTGAAAAGAGGAGTAAAGGGGAGAGGGGAAAAAAGACACAAAACACACAAACTAGAAAACTAGAAAAACACACAAATACAAAACTGGGAAAATACGAGAAAAGAACAAAGAAAAATTAGAACAAACATAATCATAAAAAGAGCAAGAAATAAAAACAATTCAACAACCTATAAATATCTATATTAGAAGGACATGACAGGTGATGAGCCTAGTTGATTAATAGTATTATTGGAAAGTAAGGAATTTTAATAATTCTATAGGAAGGAAACGGTTATGAACACCTTCCATTTTATAAAGTATATTAAAAATACTAGAAACTAATGACATTTTGCTGTTCCTATACCACGAAGGTAATCGTAAAAAAAACTATGCAAATTTAAAATATACTGATTTAATGGATCTTTTTCTCAACTGGAGAAAAAAGACCACACAGGGCCCAAAAAGAAAATATGTGGGCCAAAGAATGCGTTATAAAGGTGGCCTAGTGTACGTCGGTCGAACAGAACTCTGACTCGGGCAAGTACTCCATGCGCCTTTCTAACTTTTTTCTCTGAGACTATGGATTATGAGGTGTTTTGTATCACAAAGAGTCTTGCCATAAGGAAGGCCAAGATATACCAAAGACATTTCTTCTGGAACTACAGTCCCATCTATATTAATAGAGAGAGGACCTCTAATCTATCGGTTAATACTAAAAATTAAAAACTTAGTTTTGGAAGGTACAATGGTTACCTATGGAATTTAAACTCCTTGAAATTGAGATCACAGCTTCCTGCAACCCAGATAGATTCTCACCTAATAATAGGTCATCAGCGTATGAAATATGACTGATATCAAGGCCATCTAGAGTGACCAAAGGATGCAAAATCGTGGTAGCCGAGCGAAGACCTTATTGAAAATTGTAGGACTAATCACTGACCCCTGTTTAACCCCTCTCCTAATGGGTATTTTGCTCGAAATTAAATGGCCAACTCTGATTCGAGTAGTAGAATTTTGGTACCACGACCAGAGACTTGCAAATGAACGGATTCACCCCAGATTTCAAGAGAGATAAAATGGATTGGGAGTGCAATATGGAGTCAAATGCTCCAGATATTTAGAGTGCACAAGGGAATAATCATAAAGACGAAGAATTGAAAGAAGTGTTCCTTGAGCATTCTGAAACCAGGACCTCTGCGGAACCCGAACTGATTGTCCCCCATATTTACTCTAAACCTCGTCAATTTTTTTTTTTTCGAAAAGCTTCCCAAGAATCGAATAAATTGTAATAGGCGTGTAAGAAGAGCAAACAGAAGGGTCTTTACCTCGTTTTGGGATACAAGAAGTTAAATCCTCACAAAATGACTTTGATACATAGTTCTGAAATCAGAGCAGCTTGAAATAATAAAGAAAGATGTAACAAAAGTTTGGGAGAGCCATGCTTCAAATGTTCATACATGATCCCATCCAGACCCACAGACTTACCAGATTTCAGAAGCTGTACCAGGTTTTCAATATCAGAAGGTGAAACTGTAATAAAATTCCTATGGGGATTTAAATCACGAAAATGCGTTAATAGTTTTGATTTAAAGATGGTGTCTGGAAGAGGAGGGTCCAATGAAATAACATCTGGAGAAGAGGTTGGAAAGGATGTCAATTTAGACATGTAGTGCCATAAATGGGAAGGGGTATTACTGATATTGGATGATAGCTCAGTGATTTGATGCTTTTTCCACGAATGGACAAGCTTACGGAATTTATATTTTGTAAGATAGAAAAGGACCCCAGACCGTGGCTTATCAGCCTCAATCCAAACATTACGCCAAAAATAGTTACGTTCTTTTGCCTCTTTAAGGCCTGGATACCTAGACCAGCATATGTTCCTGGCACCCCTCCTTATTCTTTCAAGAGGAACGGAAGCAGCGGCTGCAACTTTTAGAGCGTGAACTATCTGGGCCAGACAAAACTCAAGGTCTAGGAGATCAGATGAAGGAGAAGTAGCTAGAAGATGGAAGGGGACTTTTATATTATTGTAGGGGACTTTTATATTTTATATAGTAGAGAATCTACAGTAAGCTGATAATAATATAGATTTATATAATTTCAATTCAATTTTTTTTCACCATTTGGGAATGGAGTTAGTAGGCAAGGATGAAGGGTCGATAGGGACTAGTAGCTCTAGATGAGAATGGTCACTTAAAACAAGTTTATCGGAGACGACCATCGACTGAGACAGTAACTCAGATATATTGGTCAATGAAAAATCTATATTAGAAACGCTTCCAGAAAAGTGTGTGTAACTGAAAGAACGTGTTTTGTCCATAATAAATAAGTCACTGGGCAAAGAAGATAACAAAATTTCTGAACGGGGTAAGGAAAGGTCAGTCAAGTCAGTGTTAAAGTCACCCATAGCTAAAATCAATTTATTGCTGACCCTGATTTTTGCTAATAACTTAGAAAATAGAACACATGCTGCCACAAATCTCTGATCTGGGCGAAAATTGCGGTAATTTCTTGGTAAATAAACATGAATAATAACAAATTTCTCCAAATCAACAGCCGGAAAAAATTCTGAAGGCTCAATTAGAGTACGCCGAAACTTATTCCTAACTACGATCAAGAGACGGGCGACCCCTAGTACTCTTGGCTGGCTGTATGTAATAACTAAAATCATTAAAAAAAAATTAAGGCCTGGCAATTAGCTGGTAGTAACAGATGGTCAAAATACAAACTATATCAAATTCACTGAGTGTTATACCTATTAGGTCCAACTTCTCTTTAGCACCGTATAAGTTCTGGAAAAAAGCACGACTAGTTAGAATCATGGAGATAAAAAAGAGAAACAATAACGAAAAAACTATGAGCTTTTGCTTGCTGCTTTCTTTAGTACGGTACAACGAAAACTGAAACTAGTGTGTTTGCCACCGCAATTGATGCACTTCACCTGAACGCTGTGGCAGGGCTCCTTTTTTGAAGAGCAATGGTCTCCCGCACATCTTGAGCATTTAGCTGTTTTAGCACATTTAGAGGCTGTGTGACCAAACGATTGACAGTTATGACACAGAAGGGGTCTCTCTAACGGCTTATAAACTTTGAAGTGTGCATAGTCGATTTTAAACCCATATTTGAATGCACAATCGAGGTCCTCACCACGTCGAAAAGACAGTGGAACAGTTTTAGAGATACCAAAACGCTTAGCACTTATGATATCACTACAGATACATGGAAAAGTTCCCACATCAAAATCATTTTATATTTCAACCCCATAAAATATTCAATAATCAACGTAATAGATAATAGATCCCGCAAACCAAAGTCACTGGCAAAAGGTTTGAAAAGTAATCCAAGAATTTCACTTTAGATGTTGTTTGTTCGAAAGGGGGAACGTCATCAAGAAAGTGAAAATGAAATATAATCCGATTAGTTGTTTTAAAGATTTGAGATGTTGTGTATTTGACAGGTATATTATGCATAGATGTTTATTGTTTTGTTTTTTACCGATTTTATGAAATGATTGTGTATCCTTTTGCCAGTTTTAAGTACATGGTTGTTCTTAAACCTGTTTTGATCTTACTGTCCTGTTTTTGTTTGACTCTGAAATACGAATTCGGTCCAGCTGGACTTCTGATAGTATTTTTTTTTTAAAGAAATAAATGATCTCGTATTCAAACCTTCTAAATACACAACTAAACCCAAACCATTAATCCCTACAACATGTAAATAGCATCTGGTAAACCCTCCTAATGGTTGAATTTTGACTGTCTAGCTAGTAATTAGCTACTGATAAAACACCTTGAAGTCCCTGTTCCCCCACAGAAGTCAGATTCAAAAAAGGGCATTACTGTGAACCAAGCCCTTGTTTTCTGCCAAGTTTGGTTGGGATTTGGCATCCACTTGTGGATGATGACGAGAATTAAAAGTTTGTCATGGACTCCATATACATGCTGTTGTGTACAAAGTTGATGGTAGAGGGGGTTGAGGATAGTCATGACAGAGTAGCAGCGGATGATAGCAGCATTCGTGGT
Organism: Artemia sp. Qi Xiang Cuo; assembly: GCF_049724085.1. Classification (NCBI taxonomy): domain Eukaryota; kingdom Metazoa; phylum Arthropoda; class Branchiopoda; order Anostraca; family Artemiidae; genus Artemia; species Artemia sp. Qi Xiang Cuo. The sequence goes on along the minus strand of NC_142797.1, from coordinate 50,709,001 downwards.
AATGGTGGCAACAGTCACAACTGAAGAAATAGTATCAATGGTCAGAATAGTCTTGAAAAAAAAAGATAGCACTGGTAGTAGCAGTAGAACTGGATGCTTTCTAAAAGATTAAAGTATGTTTTTATGGTTAGGTGCTCTCTGCAAAGCTACATTTCCTCAAATTTTTCTATTCTAGATTTAATCTTTTAATGCAATGAATTTTTAGTGAGCAATAATTGAACATATACGACCGTTCACTAAATGGTCATGAGTTTCAAGAGGCAAAACAAGTCGATCTGCTCGGGGTTGAAGAAGGGACAGAGGTTTGGTCCCCATTTTGGGCCTTTGAATTATACAGATTAAAAATATTTAAATGGTTCTAATTTCAGCAAGATGGTAACAGTTTCATGTTTCCATAAAAAAAAAAAAAAAAAAAAAAAAAAAAAAAAAAAAAAAAAAAAAGGAAGCCACTGTTTTGACATGGATTATCCAGATAATTTGATGACTTTGTCCCTGAGGCTGCAGGTGTCAAGTCACCTCTGGAGAAATTTCGACAGGTTTTCCGGTCATTCTAATTAATTTGACTATCTTAAACTTATAACTGACGCCATTTTGGGTCACGGAGACACTCGAGATACCAGTAGAAGTTCAAAGCCTTCCAATCTATTTGTCACTTTAAAAAGGGCACTAGATCTAAACATTCGTGTTTATATTAGATTTCACTTGACTTTCTGTGAGCATCTATTCTATAAGATGGTGCTATGAAAAAAGATCGAGATAAAAAAAACAAAAAAACATTAGACAGGCAGTCTTAACCAACACTTTTGAATAACCATAAACGACGATAAAAAATCTGAATGAGTCCTTCAGTAAAATTGAATAAGTTATCTGTTACAATTAGATTAGCAAATGTGTTTTGATTTCATCACAATTAAAAACTATAAATGATAACAATGTTTTCGTTTTCAGACCCTATCACCTTGCCGTCAAAATACGCACAGTAATTGAAAATATATCCAAAGAAAACAATTTCGTTTGGGGAAACCAGAGCTGTTAAATTACTATCAATTATGACAACAATAGCTTCACATCTACACACCATATTAGAAGCTCAGTAATAAATGATTTGAAATACAAGATTAAAAAAAAACTAATTGGTATTTTTAAGTTTAGCATTATACTCATTTCAATTTACGCATTCCCCCAAAAAATCCGGTTTTTATATGTATATATAGAAAGTAAGTTATTAGCGCGTACATATACTACATAATAAGAAACGATGTTGGTTATCCCTAATTTCTCAAATTTCAAAGAATCATTTGTATAAAAGAAAACTTACCATAGGGTTCACAATATTTGTTATGACGCACATAAAGATAAACAGCAAATGCAACCCCAAAGCAATTGACTAGAAAAGTGATAATTTTTAAGTGTCTGCTTTTCCTCTCCAAAGCGGATTCGCTACTTCTTCTGTAAATTTGCAACAGGACTAATGTGAACAACATGTATAAAGTAGCACATATTACAAATAGTGTGAAACAAGCAGCATGAAGTTCTGGAAAAAGAGAGGGAATAATTGCATCAGCAGTATAAAATTCCTACTCACGTCTAAAATTGAAACATTTAGTTATGATGTTAAGAGTTGAACGAATTTTTTGACAGAAAGTACTTCTTAGTAGGGCCCGACCGATATGGATTTTTGAGGTCTGACACCGATACCGATATATCAGTATCGCACTGATGCGATACCGATATAATATGCCGATGAATTCCCCTTCGGAAAAACCCTTGCCTAAGAAATGCCTCGCCGAAGAAAAGCTTCAATAAATCACTTTGGATTCCAAAAATTAGGCTATTTACAAGAATTGTTTGAATTTCTTTACCTTTTCTGATCAGCAGCTTCTGAGCATACGCAAGAAATCATAGATATTTGCGGAAGTGACAATAAGAAAAAAATTTAATCAAAGAAGTTGGTTTAGTTACATAAACACAAATACGTAAAAACCCCATTGAAAGAAGAGTAAGATATTTATTGAAATTGATTATTCAAATCCAAATTTTAATTTGGATTTTGGGATTTTGAATTTTAATCATCACATATCAACTTGAAAGCTTTACTTTAGAGTCATATGATATGGTCTCTTACTAACGAATCCATGCTAGGCACACTGGATACAGGGGTGCAACTAGAGTTTTAAGTTTGGAGGAGGGATTTAAAGAATGTGTCGACAATATCGTCGAGTGTGCTGACAAATGCGGACACATAAGCTAAATTTCCAAATAGGTAGATTTTCCAAGGTGTTGACACGCTGCGGCGACACCTTGGAACCTCCACCCCTCCTCCTTAGCTGAGCTCCTAACTGGATATCATGGTTTGAACCGATTGATTCTTGGATCTTTCACCCACGTAAGTGAACATTTCCTTTATAACATTTCCTTACGTGGGTGAACATCACCCACGTAAGTGCTACACCAGGATGTATTGACAACAAAAATACTTTGAATCATCTCTGCTGCTCTCTCCCCAACGACTTAACAAGCAAAATACCTGATGAAATCTAGTGTCATCTTCTGGACAAGTTGCGCATAAAAAAAAATATATCAGCCGATAACTGATATTGCTTTTCCCATATCCGATGATGACATTGACCCTCAAATCGGCCCGACAATATAGGTCGGCCGATATACCGATCAGGCCCTACTTCATAGTGTACTAAACATGGTTTGCGCAGTACGTATCAAGGTCATTGCCTGCAGGATGATAGGACACTTTTACAAGATCTCCTTGCAAAAAGAAAGCCGTCATGCACAATATATCTACATGTGCAAGAAAATAATTTTAACATACAAACATTTTTTAATGTGATGTTTTTGAAGGGGTCTACAATAACAAAATCAGCGTTTCCATGGGATCGCTAGGATATAGCTACTGAAAGAGGAGGGGAAGATAGGGAATTCTCCATAAGGAGTATAAAGTCTCATTAAGGAAGGAAGGATTTATTTATAAAACGCATAATTAATACATTTGACTACCTCCCCTAAAAATCAATGCTTGTCACTGGGAGAGAAAGGGGAAAAAATCACAGAGAAAAAAAAACTTTGTTACCAACACCACAATAGTCAATAAATATATAAAAATATAAATCATCTTTCTTAACTCCAGAAACTATACTTCGTCACAGTTCTCCATAAAAATATTTAAATAAAATAAATTCAAATTCTACAAAAATAGTTCCTTATTAGTTTTCCAAATTAAATAGGGATAATCAATAGTCTTGACATCACTTTTTTAACTACTCTATTTTCAAGTGCCTCTGTATAAAACAGAGAAACGCAAACGGAAAGAAATGCCTATAGGTGCAAAGAAACTAACATCACCCGTTGTTTCGTAGGAATGAACAGTACACCCAACACAACATATAACCCTGAAAGAACGAGGCCGAATATCCTGCTGCGATCCAAAATAAACCACAGTTAATAAACCGCAAAATTTAAACTTGGATAAATTTCTCAAACAGACTAACGAGGAGAAGCCCCTGATAAAATCTTATAAGTTTAAGAATAATTACTCTTGCTGGTTTAAGAATAGATAGGAAAGAAGATAAGCATATATTTGAACATTAAAGTATATAAGATTGAATAAGAGAAAATAAATATGACAGTGAATAGGTTTAGGGGGAAAAAACTGGAGTTTCTTCATTAGAAATTCATACCAGATTAGATTTCTTGCCGGGATTTAACTACGTAAAGTTGTATGTTGCTTCAGAGACAAAGTTTCTTCAGTCACTATCTCAAGATCATTCAAAGGTCCACTCCGTTTTATAACTCCTTGAATGTATTTAATTTTTTGATTCACGGGTAAAAATACAGTGATCGTAGAAAAAATATCAAGTTAATCTTGGCTATATTAATTTTCAATCTGTTTACTCTAAGTCGTGTTAATCATGCTAAGTTTTGTTACAATTCTCTGATTCTTTCATGGATTTTTCCAGCAATTCCCGTGTCTTAGCTGTGGAAATGGCTGCTGTATAATCGGCAAAAAGTAAAGGTGTTTTAATATCGGGTTTACCGTTTTACCGCTATTTAGACAACTTGGCAAATCGCTAACAGCTGCCAAAAATAGAATAGGACCAAGGATCGATCCTTGCGGAGCACCTGTTTGAAACTTGTTTTTTATTGAAGAAGAATCATTCAATTGGACAGATTTGTAACGATTACTTAAGAAAGTTCTTAAAAAAATTGAAACATTTCCCCTCAAACCCTACATATCGCACTTTTTAAGTACAATTTAAAGGTCCACCATGTCCAAAGGTTTCATTAGATCTACGAAAACAGCACCTAATTTAGAGCTTAATCAAATGCATTAAGACCTTTATCCAACCAAACACTTATGGAAAACATTAGGATATGCCAAAAATGCGCATAATTGGATCTTCAAATGCACTTTAATGAAACATAAAGCCAATAATCAATCAGGCCCAGTAAGTTACAAGCCGATCAGAGACGAAAAAATATTGAGCCTCATTTTTAGGCGTCAGGAGTGAGAGATTTCAGTTTTGATTATTAATCAGTAATCTGTTTACAAAGTAAGCGAAATTTGCAAAAGAGTGAAAAGTGCCTTTTTGCAAGTTAAAAACAGCTGATATTCAATCAAAATTGAAGCCATTGAGGATATTTCAAAAGGTATGTGACAAAACTGAGCCGTCAATTTTATAGACTAAATTTATTACGGGTGACTATCAGATCCGATCCTGTAAGAAACAAGTAAAACCATGTTATTTTACTGGTGTAGTTGTGATTTTAAATAAGCTGAGTGTCAAAAATTCACAGTCCTAGAAAGACTTTTTTAGCAAACTGACGAAAGGACTTACCGTGGATAAAAGTAGAAGAGATCAATGAAAGGCCTAAAAGTGATAAAATCTCGGCAACATTTAGTACCACCGTCATCCAGGTTAGCCATATAGATGAAGATACTAAAATTGTCCTAAAATAAAATAATCGGTCTTGAAAATCATTTCAAGCAGTAAATATCTTTGTTGTGTTCGAACACTCTTTTAACAAATTGAATGTAATTAAAATTCCCAAGTGGCCAGGGGCCTGGCCTCACACCCAAGTCTGCCTTCAACAAGGGATGTGAGACACCAAAAAAAAAAAAGTTCTTACACTGATTCCTATCATCAGAGTTCTTGCGACCCCACTAATTCAATGTTTTTATGCTAGTTCCGTTCTACTTCTTACATTGAGGAATAAATAAGAAAGTATATCAAATTTTCCTTTGGCACTTTATTATGCTCTCGCATGTAAAAGAGCCCAAAACCACACAAAGTTCCCCTTTTGACATTACTGCCCTAAAAATAAAATAAAAAAGTATTTATGAAGACTAAGAGCAAATATTTTACTTTTGCCTCTAAAAAATACGTTTTACGTTTTGCCTCTAAAATGCATTAAAATTGTGCAGGATTTTGATGTTTCAGATATAACAGCTAAACGAGGGGCTGTATGAGTCCGCTGTTCCAAATGTCAGCCATTTCAAAGTGTTTGCTCACGTTCTTCAGCTAGTTGATTGTATTTTCATTTCTGTTTCTTTCTTTCTTTATATTTCTTTACTCAATTTTTGCTGGTTTTTCTAGTGAGCTATACATAAATTAATTATTATTACTATAGTATTTTACCAAATTTTAAAAAGGCAAATGTAGTAAGGTTTGTTTCATTTTCGATGTTATACTTTTACTTAGAAAATAATACTTATCGTAAAAACAAGATGTATTTATTTTTGGTATTGACCTGAATACATCAAGTCTAGGAGATTTTGAACTTGACGTCTGAAGCAAAAATTAATATTAGTGCTTTACATGGTAAAATTAAGCAATATAAGTGATGTTCGGAATCAGAAGAACCTACAACAAATATACAAATCTAACTAACCACCTATGTAAATACAGTGTTTTATATCAGTTAATATAAAAACTATGTAACAGATTCCGAAACTACTTGCACAAAAAATATCGATTCTGACTTTGGATCTCTTATAAACTAACTATATCGACTTTAGGTCCCTCCAATACAACCGAGTCTGAGAATTTATTACCCTTTTAGTACCCTATCTTTACGAACGTGTATCTTATTTGTCCCATGATTGGGGTAGTAGCATTGATACTAGTAGTAGTATATCAGTAGCACTACACTGATAAGATAGGCAGTATAAGAAAACTATAAGGCAGTGCGAGGTGTATCCTAAGTCCAAAAACACAGTTGGAGCTTTTCTTTGTGTGCGGGGGGGGGGGGGGGTGTACTAGAAAATAGTGAGGAGAAAATAGTATGCAGAGAGGAATATGAGTACTAGAAATTGGAGAAAATAGTTCCTATGTTGGGATATTATGATGAAAGATTTATTTTTACAAATAGGATTGTATGAATGCAACAGTTGTTTGGCAAACAAAAATACAACTAAGATATCGAAACAAAACTCAAACACAAGATGTGTTGCTCGCAATATATCTTAAGTAATTAATCATGTCAAATTTCGGTATTCTAGAACTCTAAACATTAGAAGAAGCTACAGGCTTGTCGAACGTTGGGTATACTTACTTGTACTTGCTGCGGGACCAGACGTAAACGCCTCATGCGGTATCTAGAAGACTCCTTATGGTTCACTCTCGTGCCAGCTCTTCAGCAAACCAGATCCAGCAGCTCTCCCACTTTCTGCCAAACTTCCGAAATCCACCAATCGTATCGAGGTCATTTCTGACAGTTGCCCACCAATTTTTCAATTGACCGCCCGGGCGTCTTCACCAATCTGACAGAGGAGCAGCTAGAAGCACTTGCCTGATGATGGGATCATGGTTCTTTCCAGAATATGGCCCAATCACAACAGTCTTTTGTTTTTGACGATCCTGGCTGTGGGTTGGATGTTACAGTAGCGGTGACGCACATCAGCATTTGAGATTCCGTCGGAGTATCGAATCCTCAGGATTTTTCGTAAACAGCGGTGGTCTGGGACTTCCAAATCATGGAGATGAAGCGCCTTCAGTGGCCAGGTCTCAACTACATAGAATAGAACAGACCTAACTGCCGCCTTATAGAAACAAATTTTTGTCTTCAAACTGATCTCCCGTCAGTTCCACAAATCGCGGCGAAGTTGAGAGAATATGGCTTGGGCTTCATTGATTCTGTTCTGTATGTCAAGGTCACAGCCTCTACGACAGTATATTAGCGAAACAAGATGAGTGAAGCTTTTTGCTTTTTACTTTTTCCAGTTTCTGTCCGTAAAGTATAAGCTGATAATCCGACTGTATATTTAGGTCCATAACTTTAGTTTTGATTGTATTGATCTTCATACCCAGTAGCTGAGAGAAATATGCTATTTCATTTAGCACTTCTTGGGCAGTTGCTGGATCAGCAGCAAGAGAAACGATGTCATTCGTGTAGTCCAGGCCAGACACGTTAATGCCCAACCCCATAATGACACCATCAAAAATTGAGAGTGCTCGTTCTAGAACCCAATGTACACAGTAATTGAACAAAACAGGGGATAATATGCATCCTTGTTTTACACTGCTATCCACGTTGAAGGCCCCAATTTCTTCCCCCAGTACTCTTACAGTTGCTTTGAAATGCTCATAGCAGGCCTTTAGCAGCTCTATAAATTCAACCGGCATACCATCTTCTACCATAATTCGCCAAAGGTTTTCACAGGTTACAGAGTCGAAAGCAGCGACGAAATCCAGAAACATATTAATTATGTCAATGCACCCTCTTCCTCTGCAGAATCCACACTGATTTCACGCGTCCGCTCATCTCTTGCTCCCTTGATTCGCTTGAGCAAAATCATTGCGAATACCTTGGTGGCCATGTCCACGAGTGATATCCGTCTGTAGTTATTGCTGTCATATTTTTTCCCCTTTCTAAACACTGGGATTATTACTGACACTTTCCAATCAGACGGGAAGGTGTTCTTCTCCCCTATCAGACTGAAAAGGGGTTTCTAGTTGTTCCACTACAGCATGTGGTGCTGCCTTGTAGACCTCAGGAGGGAGACCATCTTCACCGGGCGACTTATTAGTTTTTAGCCGTGTTATCACATTTAGCATTTCTGAAGTTGAAGGTGGAGCCAAGTTGATTTCATGCGGTGGTTTTTCAGCTGTTGGTGGCAGTATTGTCGACGCATCTTGCCCACCTGTGTTTGGATTGCGCAGGTTTTTAAAGTGTTCCTCCAGTGATCAAGTTTACCTTGTACGTCAGGAATCGTATTACCTTAATTTTCTTTTCATGGACCAGCGATAGGAGACTTCTTTCTGGTTATTTCTTTGAGTGTTCTATACAGCCTTCTTGTGTCATTATTTCTAGCTGCTTTTCCCATATCTAGAGCAACCTCATTCCAAAATTGCAGGCGGTCCCGACGTAAGCTGCTTTTAATCTGTTTACGAAATGACTTTTTTACTGCTGTTGATGCGTTTGATTCCTGTCGTCTAGCCTCAATTAGTTTTACAGTTTTCTCTGAGACATAATTTTTTCTCAGCTTTGCAGGAGCATAGCCAATAACTATGGCAGCCACCTTCTCACTGGTATCCCGGAATTGATTCTATAAAGTGGTGGGACCTTCATCAAAGTCTGTCAGGCTTGCAAACTGGTTGTGTAACTTCAGGCAGAAGTGTTCTTTCACTTACTGAATTTTTAGTTTCTCCACGTCTAACTTCCTTTTTGGGGGCCACCTCTTCCTCACACTCAGCTTCAGGAGTATCTTTGCGCCTACAAGTGTATGATCACTTCCAGATTTAGATCCCGTGCACGCTCCTCTGTAAGCTTGAGAATCAATGACTGAGTAGCGCCAATGCTGACGGCTCAATATATGGTCAATTTGAGCAGTTGTGGAGACATCGTTTGTGCGCCAAGTTATTCTTTGAGAGAGTTAGTGTTGGAACATGGTGTTGGTGATGGTAAGGTTATGGGATCTCGCGAACTGGAGTAGCCTATCCCCATTGGAGCAGCGCTGTCCATAAGTGAACCGACCAAACGAACATTGGGGTCTCTTGGGCCAACACAGGAGTTCCAATCACCTGCTAAAATCAAGAAGTCTCGTATGGGGCATTTCTGGATCGTAATCTCCAGATCAGTGTAGAAAGTATTATTGTCTGGTATTTTGGGGTTTTCAAAAATTGGACAAATTTTCTCAGGCTCATAAATTTTGATTGGTAACTTAAAACTCAATGAATGTTATATATTTAGAATTACCATAAAAAGATGTTTCTTTTAATATATTAATTTAAAAAAGTTCTACAAAATAAGTTTTTCAAAGAAAATCAAAGAACTCCATTAAACCAAAAAAGAGCAAAAATAAAATCAAATAATCTACCAATAGTGAAACCACCACAAATCAGCATCGATAAATAAATGAAACCCAAAACGAACGGAAATTAAAATAAATAACAGACTCAAACTCAAAACGAGCAGAAATTAACATAAGTTTGGCGCAAAACCCCTATGCCTTCCCATGGCCAGAACAAAATTTGCACTTTACTGAAAAAATATAAATGTTTTTACTTTTATAACTTTAATAAATCAACTAATATTAAGATTTTGATTACTAAATATCACTATATGTATATTAAACTGACAATGGACATTCATTTGCATTTATATTTTTTCAGTAAAGTGCATATTATGTTCTGGACTTGGGGAGGCATAGGGGTTTTGAGCCCAAACTTATGTTAATTTCTGCTCGTTTTGAGTTTGACTCGGTTATTTACGTATTGTAATGTTTCTTCGTTTTAGGTTTCAGTTTTTTATTGATACTGATTTGAAGTATTTTCAAGCTTGGTAGATTATTAGATATGATCCTTGCACATTTTTTGTTTAATGGTGTACTTTGAAGTTTTTTAAAATCTTAATTTGCGGGAAGAGCTGTTTCAGCCTTTCTCTGTTCGTTTTATATTGACAGATTCTTTCCAGGGAAATAGAAAATAAAAATTCATATCTTTTTGTTTTTTTTAAAGAATTTATAGTTTGGCCTGCTATTTGTATGATTGAGAAAAGTTTTCTGCAATTTTTAACAACATACATCCTTTTAAAAATCTGGACACAAATAGCACTATTTAATTTAGTTTCGTACCTCCTCTAGCTAACCTGAAATTGAAAACATGATACCATTCGCAAAAAAATCTGTAAATTTTCTTTGATAGCTTGGATAAACTTAAGCTATTTTGATTTGATTACATTTTAAGAGCAGAAGCAGCCACAAAAATTTGAACATAATACCCTCAGTCGTTCCTGGGAGTCGTTCGCTGAGACGCCTTATTGGGAATTAGCATTAACACAGTGCATTTTGATTTAATCTTATGGAAAAATTTAGTTTTTAAACATAAAGTTAATTGGGTGGGTGGGCGTGGTAGCGGGATTAATTTCCCTCTAATCACTTTCGACTATTAAAAAGGGCATCAGCCTTTCTATTTTCAATCGAATGAGCCCTTTTCGAAATTCCTACGACAACTCCTTCGATACAAAGTGCCCTAGTCTAAAAAACAACAACAAAAAAAAGACAATACATTATACCCACATCGATCTTTACTATAAAAATGCTAAGCCTTCTAATCACTTTCGACTATTGAGAAGGGTAGTAGCCCTTTCAATTTTCAATCGAATGAGCCCTTTTTGAGTTTCTACGACAATATTTCCTATAAACACCTTATATGCCCCCAGGGCATAAATTTCAACTCTTACCCTAAGGGCTGTGAGGGTGGTTGTTATTCTGTAAGATCTAATTTCCAGAACTTTCAACTACGAATGGCTATCTAAAATTTTTTATTGGATGTGTCTGGGAAAATGGTGGGCGTGAGACTGGCGTTAGTCTTTCTCCAATCACTTTCAACTATTAAAAAAGGCACTAGCCCTTTTAATTTCCAATCAAATGAGCCCTTTTGAAGTTAATACGACAACGCTTTCAATAAAAACCTTATATGTCCCAGGGAATAACTTACAACTCTCGCCCTGAGGCCTGGGGGGTTGTCATCCTCAAAGACCTAATTTCCAGAACTTTCTACTACGCTGAACAAAATGGCTATCTGAAAATTTTGATTGAGTGTGTTTGGGGGAATTGTGGGCGTGAGAGGGGGGATAGTTACAGTCCAATCACTTTTAACTATTAAAAAGGGCACTAGCCCTCTCAATTTCCAATTGAACCCTTTTGAAGTTTTTACAACAACTTTATCATTAAAAACCTGATAGGCCCCCAGGTCATAACTCACAACCTTTGCCCTGGGGGCTCTAGGGGATATATGATCCTCAAATACATAATTTTCGGAATTCTCAACTACGTTGCACAAAATGGCTACCTCTAAACTTTTATTGAATGTGTGTGGTAAAATTGTGGGCGTGAGAGGGGGATTAATTACTCTCCACTCACTTTCGACTATTAAAAAGGACAATTTCAATTTACAATCAAATGAGCCTCTTTTGAAATTTCTACAACAAATTTCTATATAAACCTTATATGCCCCCAGGGCACAATTTACAACCCTTGCACTGAGGGCTCTGATGGGGTTATCATCCTAAAAGACCTAATTTCCAGAACTTTCGAATATCTTGAACAAAATGGCTATCTCAAAATTTTGATTGTATTTAGTTGGGGAAATGGTAGGCGTGAGAGGAGGGTTAGTTGCCCTTCAATCACTTTTTACTATTAAAAGGGCACTAGCCCTTTCAATTTTCAATTGAATGAGCTCTTTTTGATGTTTTTACAACATCGCTTTCTATAAAAACCTTGCATGCTCCCAGGGCATAACTTACAACCCTTGCCCTGAGGGTTGTAGGGGGGATGGGTTGTAATCCTTAAAGACCTAACTTCCAAAACTTTCAACTGCGTTGAATAAAATGGCTATATAAAACTTTTGATTGGATGGGTTTGGGGAAAAGGGTGGCATGAGAGGGGGGTTAGGTGCCCTACAATCACTTTTGACTATTAAAAAGGGGACTAGCCCTTTGAATTTCCAATCGAAAGAGCCCTTTTTCAAGTTTCTACGACAAAGATTTCAATATGAACCTTATATGCCCTCAGGGCATAACTTATAACCATTGCCCTGAAGACTGTGGGGGGAGTATCCTGCTAAAAGGTATAATTTCCTTAACTTTAAACTACGTGGAACAAAATGACTATCTAAAACTTTTGATTGGATATGTTTGGGGAAAAGGTGGGCGTGAGAGGGGGGTTAGTTGCCTTCCAATTACTTTCGACTATGAAAAAAGGGCACTAGCCATTTCAATTTCCAATCGAATGAGCCCTTTTTGAAGTTTCTACGACGACACGTTCTATAAAAACCTTATATACCCCCAGGGCATAACTTACAACCCTTGCCCTGAGGGCTGGGAGTGTCCTACTCAAAAACATAATTTCTATCTGGAAATCCACAACACTGAATAAAATGGCTATCAACAAATTTTGATTGGATGTGTTTGGGGAAAAGGTTGTTGAGAGGGGGGCTAGTTGCCCTCAAATTACTTTAGACTATTTAAAAGGGCACTAGACCTTTGAATTTCCAATCGAATGAGCTCGTTTTCAAGTTTCTACGACAATGCATTCTATAAAAACTTTATATGCCCCCAGGGCATGACTTATAACCCTTGCCCTGATGACTGTTGGGGGAGTGTTCTGCTCAAAGGTATAATTTCCTGAATTAACTGCGTGGAACAAAATGGCTACCTCAAAATTTTGATTGGATGTGTTTGGGGAAATTTTTGGCGTCGAAGGGGTGTTAGTTGCCTTCCAATTACTTTTGACTATTAAACAGGGCACTAGTCATTTCAATTTCTAATCGAATAAGCTCTTTTTGAAGTTTCTACAACAACGCGTTCTATAAAAACTTTATATGCCCCCAGGGCATAGCTTACAACTCTTGTCCTGAGGGCTGTGAGGGGGTTGTCATCCTCAAAGACATAATTTACATAAATTAAGACTACGTTGAATAAAATGGCTATCTCAAAATTTTGATTGGATGTGTTTGGGGAAAATGTGGACGTGAGAGGAGGTTTAGTTACCCTCCATTCACTTTCGACCATTAAAAAGGACACTAACCCTTTCAACTTCCAATCGAATGAGTCCTTTTTGAAGTTTCTACGACAACACCTTCTATAAAAACCTTATATGCCCCCAGGGCATAACTTACAACCCTTGCCCTGAAGGCAGTGGGGGAGTGTCCTCCTCCAAAACATAATTTCTATCTGGAAATCAACTACGCTGAGCAAAATGGGTATCTCAAAATTTTGATTGCATGTGTTTGGGGGAATGATGGGCGAGGGGGGGGGGCTAGTTGCCCTCCAATCACTTTCGACTATTAAAAACGGCACTAGCCCTTTGAATTTCCAATCGAATGAGCCTTTTATGAAGTTTGTACGACAGCGCATTCTATAAAAAAAACTTAAATGCCCCCAGGGTATAACTTACAACCCTTGCCCTGAGGGCTGTGGGGGAATGCCCTCCTCAAAACATAATTTCTATCTGGAAATCAACTACACTGAACAAAATGGTTATCTCAAAATTTTGATTGGATGTATTTGGGGAAATGGTGGGCGTGGAAGGGGTGTTAGTTGCCTTCCAATCACTTTCGACTATTAAAAAGGGTACAAGCCGCTCCAATTTCCAACTGAATGACCCCTTTTCGAAGTTTCTACGACAACTTCTTCGATACGAAGTGCCCTGCCCTAAAGGAAAAAAAATAATAAATGATACATTATGCCAACATCGTTCTTATATGTCCTCAGGGCACAGCTTAAAACCCTTGTCCCGAGGGCTGTGGGGGAGTTTCCTCCTCCAAAAAATATTTTCTATCTGGAAATCAACTATGCTGAACAAAATGGCTATCTCAAAATTTTTATTGGATGTGTTTGAGGGAATGATGGGCGTGGGGAGGGCTAGTTGCCCTCCAATCACTTTCGACCATTAAAAAGGGGCCCTTTGAATTTCCAATCGATCGAATGAGCCTTTTATGAAGTTTCTACAACAACGCCTTCTATAAAAACCTTATATGCCCCCAGAGCATAACTTAAAACCCTTGCTCCAAGGGTTGTGGGGGAGTTTCCTCCTCAAAAAGGTATTTTCTATCTAAAAAGCAATTAGGCTGAATGAAATGGCTATCTCAAAATTGTGATTGGTGGTGTTTGGGGGAATGATGGGCTTGGGGGGGGCTAGTTGCCCTCCAATCACTTTCCACTATTAAAATGGGCACAAGCCCCTCCAATTTCCAATCGAATGAGCCCTTTTAGAAGTTTCTATGACAACTGATAGAAGTGCCTGTCGGAGAAAAAAAAAACACATTGTGGCCACATCATTCTTTATTTAGGCAGCACTAGCGCGCTGCCTATGATAATTGCTATCAAAGTTTTAGTCACCTAGATTTTTGGTTACTACAGTATTGGCAGAAGTTGCTTTTTACTTACAACCACAAACTGTTTGATAAAGATGGCATTGAAAGGTGACATATCAGTGATTTTACAAACATCATCAGGTCTAAAACTTGCAATCCCAGCAACACACATTCATCTTTCAATAATTACAGTTTAACAACAACTACTGATACATGCAATAGGGATACAACTTACTTATAATGTTCTAGGTAGATAGACGCCACAAACAATCTTGGAGCAGTGTGTAATGCTATTCCTAACTTCCAAACATGGCTTTGGGGGTTATGACCAATGGCGCTTGAAATTGAGGGCAGATAATTGACAACCTAAGAAAGGTATACATTAGCACAAAGATTTAAATTTGGGAAACCTATCCTATTGATAACCTGAGACAGAAAGGTATAGAAAAGTTACAGAGAACAAACGTTTAAATTTTCCAAAGTAAGAGATTAGATATTCCTTTTTTCCTTTAAGAATAGGATGCTTTTGCAGCCAAGATTGTAAACTTTATTGTATTCTGAATTTTAAAGTAATTACAGAGACAAAACTTTATAACTTTTAAAATGTAATTAAAGATTACTTTATTAAAGATAGAACATATTATACCTATAAATACTAGTTTTAGGCTCTGAGAGCCAAAGCCACCTTCAAAATTGGTTCTACACATAGCCAGCTTAAAACCTTACAGACAGGACTAGCAAGAGCCAAAAATAAGCCCCACAAACACACTTCTTTATAAATGCCCAACCTTTGACATTAGAAGATTTTTAATGCAAAACATATTGAGATAGCTCATAGTGAGATCCCAGAATTTTACGAAAAGCGTTTTTAAACTTCATTTTCCAGAGAAGAAAAAGAAAACTTTCATCAAGACTTTTATTTGATACGTATAACAAAATTAAAGGTTCCCTGATTGCTTGAATATTGAATTTATCATCCCAGCTTAGAAAACTAAGAGTAGTTCTTCTTAGTTTTTTAAAGTTTAATTTTTGTGGCTTCTGCTTTTTCTAAGCTTTCAGAGAGTTTTTTGTATAAATGGCTAAAAGCAAAGAATTATACCTGGTATTGAATCCTAACATCTTGATAGCCCAACTAAACAGAACTCTGACAACATACCATTTAGTTCACCTAATTGACACAATTCTAAATAGCCATCAGGAAACAAATATTTGGTGGCACCTTATTTCTGTAGAGCTAAAACAAGCATTTGAATCTAGTTGGCCATAATGTTTTAATCAATAAACTACTATGTAATTTTCAAATTGAGTTTTTATCTAAATAGTTTTTTAGTAAAAATTGCTCCTTTTGTCATTTCTGGTAGGCTCCAAAAGGTTATATTTACAAACTTATACTCTAATCCATTTCCTGTATACTACATTATTATCCAGGGTAGCTCCTGGTAATGTATGCAATTAGGCTTCTGGTAATAGTTAGTAGCCTTGGTAAGGATTTCCCTGATTGGTGGATGATTTATTTATTCTAGAAATTTCTATAACAATGTAAAAATAACAGCAAGTGGCATTTTAGATGTTTACTTTGTTTGTCCTGCTGCTGTTAGTATATTTTAGTATCATGATAAAAAAAAAAAAAAAAAAAAAAAAAAAAAAATGATTGAACAAGTTTTAGTATGTTGCCAGTTTTGTGAGTTTTATGAAATAGAAAGAATCTGACTTGATTTGGAAAGTAACCCCCTTGCCAAACTCACAACTGTGGCTGAGGTAACCAGTATTTTAATCCAACCAAATTCAGTCCCAGATTTTGCATACAAGTCCAGTGAACATTGTCCATCACGCAACAACCCAAAGTCTATCCAATCTTTCATCCCTTAATTCTATGACTATAGTTCTGCCCTAGGAATGACCCATGGATGGCTGATAGATAGACTTATCTATCAAATACAAAAATAAATCCAACAATGTCTAGTATTTCAGCATAAATTTCCCCTTACCTCCTTTGTGCAAAGCCACCTGAAATAACTATAAACAGTGTAAAAATCTCCAGGACAACTATATTTAATGACCTTATGTAAGTTATCCATGTTTCTAATATCTTTAAATAGACTTATTCCTCCCTTTATCTTCTTTGGCTCTTGAATAAAGATAACAATCTCTTTTCCCATTCTCTCTGTTGTTTTAAACCTTTGATGAACCTGAACAATCATAAGAAGAGTGAAACTTCCAGAAATAGCCCTACAGCACAAAACAGTACTGGGTCTTTCAGGAGACCCAGAACTTAAACTATGCCCTGGATTGTATTATTTCTTAAGCTTCCAGATCCTCTCCTTCCCAACCAAGTGCAAATTCTGTGTTATAGAAGTGAGAAATCTCAGAAACAGATTGACAGTAAAAAAAAAAAAGCACAAACAAAGTCTTTTGAGGCCCATCCATTTGCTAATCCCTTATTTACAAAGTTTTAAAAATCTGTAAAATGTTTCTTAACTTAAAAAAAAAACGAAGTGGCTTAAAGTTCTGCTTAAATCATTAAAATTGTGGATATCAACAACAGATTGTTCCTATTAATACATCAATGGGCAGAGGAAGTTGATTGTCCATTGATATTATGGATATTGCAACATTCTACTCTGATCAGTGGTAAAAATGGCTCTGATAAGATTGCCTGCTTGTTCTTCAATCTTTTCATGGCCTACATGGATATCATCTAACAGACTTCCTTTCAGCCCTTCATTTGGAGGTTTTCAGGTAATCTAGATGGCTACAAGGTAATTGATGATTTGCTACAGATGTCTTTCTTGGCTTTAAGGTGATGAGTCTGGGTAACAAGTAGGTGTACATCTTCAGATTTTTGCTGTGCTGGTTGTATGGTTGGTTGCATTCAAAGATGATATGCTGAACATTTCCAAATGCTTTATGGTAGAATGTGCAACTGGGGTTTACTGGCTGTTTCCGATTTAACTGGTCAGTCTTCAGTATTAGAGCTTTTATTTTGAAATATAATACCATCCTCTCCAATTCTTTGAATAGGGATATTGGAGTTGTTTAAGAGGGTTGCAGCTTCTTAGTAGAACCGCATAGTAGCAGGATAGTTGCCATGAGTATGTGGTTTACTTAATACTTGGGCTACCATCACATCCCCTTTTGTGTTGTCTCTAATACCAGCAAGGCTTGGTATGTGTTAGAATTTCATGTACATATGTTTTTGCTTTATTTCTTGCAAGATGTTTCTCTACTCAGCCAATTGTGTGGCTTTGGATTTTCTGTGGATAGTTTTCAGCAGAGCAAGAGAACGTTTTTATTCCCTGAGCAGGGTAACTTTATTGCCAGGATGACTTATTCCATAGATTTCTTTGGTGGGTTCCATGATGGTACAAAAGTCTGTTGTTGGGACAAAAAGCCCATCTGGCAATCGTTTTGCTACATGGAGTCCATTTCTGACAGTTTCTGACAGCTCCATCTGTATAGACCTTTATATGGCTTTGAACATTGTCTCATTCTCAGCTTTAGATATTGATTATCTAATGATGTGGGTAGATACTGTTTTTTTTTTTTATCCTCTCCATGCTTAGGTTGACTTTCATATTCCAATGCTCCAAGAGGGACTAGACAGGAAATGGATCATTTGTATCTGGGTAAAGTAGAGTGAAGCACTTTAAAAAATGATATAGCCTAACTATGTATATTAGAATTTTTAAAGTTCTTTTACAGAATTTGATAATGTTTCCTTCAAAAGAGTTCAATCACTAAACTAATATGCTTTATAGAGGCACAAATTATAATCTGAGCAGAAAGAAGTAAGATCTTAGCACTTTGAGAAAGCCAAAAAATGGGGCTAATATATTTGGAATCAACAATAGAAGCTGCATTGAGTAGTGTGTTCATTTTCTACCCAAAAATATATATAAAACAACTGTATAGCTACCTCTTTTCTTATCCAGTTTCTGTATTATACTAGGATTACCAAATGGTCTATAGCCTATGAAAAAATTTATAGTAATGGTAAATTTGCAGTTTTTACTTGATGCTTTTTTATGCTCTTTCATTATTCAGTAATTGCTTCTGGAAGAATTTACATTTTTAGCCCTTAAAGGGCTCAAAACAGTCTGTCATAATTACAAGTCTAAAAACACGTTTCTAAAAAGAAACTGGTCAGAGAGAAAGAATTGCCATTTGTAGCTGATTCAGGACTGGTAACTATTATATCCTTTAGTCTTAATAGTAAAATGTTATTTTAAAAACAAATTTGCAGAAATGTTTATAGAGCTAGAAACTCTAAAAAATGACATCATTTTCAAAGGCTTCAGGTTCTTTTAAAAATTCCTTCAAATTTGTTCAAAATGACATTTTACTATTAAAAATAAGGAAAATATGTAATATTGCAGTTTATAACATAATTTAGCTAGGATAAAGTGAATATATCACTTGATGTTTCTTTATGCTATTTCATAATTTAATAACCACTTCAGGGGCAAATTCCATTTTGAGCCCTGAAAAGGCTCAAAACAGCTCATAGTAAAAAAAAATTTAAAATCATGTTTCTAAGATCAAAACTGGCAAGTGAGAAAAAATTGCCATTTGTATCTGATTCAGGAATGATAATTAATATTTTCCTTAGTCATAATAAACTTGTTCAAGCAGGAACTGGACAAATACTATGGTGAAAGTGCCTACAATTTTTCTTCAATTCAGAAGATTTTTGTAGAGGCCCTGTGGCCTATTTGTTTTGCATTATATTATTACTATTATAATAGTAAAATGTTATTTAGAAAGCAAATTTGTAGATTTCTTCAAAAAGAGCCTGAAACCCCTCAAAAATGACATCACATGAAATCAGACAGCATTTTTGAGGAGTCTCTAGCTCTTTTTAAAAACTTGTGCAGATTTTTTTCTATATAACATTTTATGATTAAGACTAAAGAAAGTAATAATTGCCCTGGTACTTGTATGAAATACCTCCTACCTAATATTCTTGATATATATCTCTGACACTCAATCCTAATGAAATATACCAAAGTAATATTAAAACATAATACTTTAGAAACAAATTTGGGCTATATATATTTGCACATTAGGGGGAGGGGGCGGTAAAGTATAGGGATATCCACTCTTTGACTATTGGAAAAATTTAGTTTATAAGCTTATATAAAATGGTACTATCCAATCTCCTTATAATTAAAAATATTTTTGTCATCTAGCTGGAAAATTTTGCCCATCCCTATAAGAGAATCTATATCTATATTTCTTATATAGATATATTTATATTGCCCATCCCCATAGGAGAATCTATATCTATATTTCTCATATAGATATATTTGGCAAATCTATATTTGCCAACTAGGTGACAAGAAATGTTTCCCTGGCAAAACTGTTATTTTCCAACCAGTTGACTAATACTTCTCCCCAGCAACACTTAATTTTGCCAACTAACTGGAAAGAAACATTGTCCCAGAAAACAATTCATTTTCTGACTTGTTGATTAATAATTTATCCCTAGCAATACTTAATTTTGCCAACTAGCAGGAAACAAATATTGCCCCAGAAAACAATTTATTTCCCAACTAGTTGACTAGTAACTTCTCCTCAACAAAACTTTATTTTTTCAATAGGCTTTCACCCTGGCCTATTTATTATAAGCTGGGCTACTTGAAACTGTAAGTGCACATGTCTCTAGGAATAGAAGGGTAAATTAGTCAAATTTCCAGATATGTTAAAATTTCAGTTTAGCTGTACTTCTCAAAAAACATGGTAGGCTAATAAAATAAAAATGACCATGTTCTTATTGCATGCTCTTTTTCAATATATTAGTTGTTATCTTGACAACAAAGCAACCCTCCCTCCCTGATGATCCCATCAATATATACAAAATTAAAAGAAAATTCCAAAAAGTGGATGACAATTTGCCAAATATTTTCCATAGAAATTGCCGACAGATTGTTCTGAGTACCCAGATGACTGACCATAATTCAAACAGTAGGCTGTACAAAAAATATGGTTTAATCCTGCTCTCTAGGGCTATAATGAAAGAAAGGTTGAGATGGCTAGGGCACATTCTGCAGATAAAGGATGACAAATTGCCAAAAGTTTTCTTTTTTGGCCAACTGTCTAGGGCTAAAAAAAAGCAACTTGTCCTTGTCTGGGGTGAGAGGATGTCATAAGAAAGATTTAAAGGAAATTGAAACTTCCTGGGAGGGGAGAAGTTACTAGTTCAAAAATGAATTGTTTTCTGGAGAAGTTACTCGTCAACTAGTTAGAAAATAAATTGTTTTCTGGGGCAATGTTTATTTCCAGCTAGTTGGAAAAATTAAGTGTTTCTGGGGAAAAGCCATTAGTCAACTAGTTGGAAAAGGAAAAGTTTTGATGGGGTAATAATTGTTATCAGCTAGTAGCCAAATTTAAGTGTTGCTGGGGCGAGTTCCTTAGTCAGCTAGTTGGAAAAATTAAGTTTTTCTGGGGAGAAGTTACTAGTCAACTAATTGGAAGCTGAATAGATTTCTGCAGCAATGTTTGTTTCCAGCTACAAGGCAAAATTAAGTTTTGCTGGAGAGAAGTTACTAGTCAACTAGTTGGAAAATGAATTGTTTTCTGGAACAATGTTTTTTTTCCAGCTAGTTGGCAAAATTAAGTGTTGCTGGGGGGAAGTATTAGTCAACTAGTTGGAAAAATTAAGTTTTGCTGGGGAGAAGTTATTAGTCAACTAGTTGGAAAGTGAATTGTTTTCTGGGGCAAGGTTTGTTTCCAGCTAGTTGGCAAAATCAAATGTTGCTGGGGAGAAGTTACTAGTCAATTAGTTGGAAAATGAATTATTTTCTGGAGCAATGTTTGTTTCCAGCAACACCTGAATTGAAAATCAAGTAATAGAAGGCATCAAGACATGGCTAATTGTAGAAAAAGCCAAGACAGATAGTCCGAGTGAACAAGAGGGAAATCTGGGATAGGCCTAAGCCCCTTTTTAGGATTGTATAAAAATGATGTTAGAAGGAGATTGGATAGTAACATTCTATATAAGCTTATAAAGTAATGTTTTCCAATAGTCAAAGGGTAGAATCCCCTTTTTCAATAGGCTTTCACCCTGGCCTATTTATTATAGGCTGGGCTACTTGAAATTGTGAGTGCACACATCTCTAAGAATAAAAGGGTAAATTAGTCAAATTCCCAAATAATGGTAAATTTTCAATTTAGCAGCACTTCTCAAAAAACATGATAGGCTAATAAACTAAGAACAATAATGTTCTTATTTCAAGCTCTTTTTCAATATATTAGTTGTTATCCTGACAACAAAGCAACCCTCCCTCCCTGATGATCCCATTAATATATACAAACCTAAATTTGCTAGATGTTTTCCATAGAAATTGCCTAAAGATTGTTCTGGGTACCTGGCTGACTGACTATATTTCAAACAGTAGGCTGTACAAAAATGTGGTTCAATCCTGCTTTCTAGGGCTATAATGAAAGAAGGTTGAGATGGCTACAGCAAATTCTGCAGATGAGGGATGACAAATTGCCAAAGATTTGCCTAGTCAACTAGCTGGAAAAACTAAGTTTTTTCTGGGGAGAAGGTATTAGTTAACTAGTTGGAAAATGAAAGTTTTACTGGGGCAACATTTATTGTCAACTAGTTGACAAATTTAAGTGTTGTTGGGGAGAAGTTATGGTAAAATTATACTTTAGCCACTTTTGGCTATCTTGGAATGGGGTAAGGTTAGGAAAATGAAACTTTCAGGGACAGGTCTACAGGCCAAAGTAGGTCCTGGGAAGGTATTTTGAATTACCTACCTTCAGTCCTTCTCCCTCTAGAGGGTTCTGAAATTTGCCTACATGACAGGTCTATACCCATTGAAATTTTGACAAAACAACATTTTACCTTAATTTTCAGTTATCAGTTTCTTTTTCTCTGGCTTTAGCTCTGAAAATGCAATTTCAGTTATTTGAGGAGAATTTTAAGCCATATCAAAGTTTTATTTCCAAAATTTAGGAAATGTATTTGAATATCTTTAAAACCTTGTAAATTGGGATTGGGCAAAGTTTTGAAGCTAAAAACAATTTTGTTGTACTTCATTTAAGCAGAAGATCTATTTTGCAAGATTTCACTTCTATAACTCACAGATTTTGAAGGCCATCAAAGGTCAGGACCCTCTAGAGTGAAAAGGAGTGAAGGTAGCTACTTCTAAGTAACTTCCCAAGGCATACTTTAGCCTGTAGACTTGTCCCTGAATGTTTCATTTTCCTAACATATCCCCTTTCCAAGATAGTCAGAAGTAGCTAAAGTAGAATTTTACCGTTTTTAGTTATAAGAAGATTGGATAGTACCATTCTATATAAGCTTAAAAAGTTATTTTTTCTAATAGTCAAAAGATGGAGTCCTAATTTTGGTTGTTATGGACTGTTTTACATTTTGGGACCTCATAAGAGCTCAAAATGGAATTTGCCCCAGAAAAAAATAATAGAACTAGGACCTATGAAAGTGCATAGGTCTAGGGCCAGTAAATTTTACCAAATCATATTAGCCTGTTGACTTATGAATAAAGTAAACACACTACTTGATGCCTTTTTTTATGCTCTTTACGAATATAATAATCATTTTGGTTGGAAATGAATTTTACCCCAACCCCTATATATACCAATTCAGGGTAGGCTATATATTTGCACAATTGGAGAGTGGGGGTAAATTTTACTTCTTATGTAAATGAGAGGTAAGTTTAAACTTTACCCCACCCCATAGTGTGCAAATATATACCCTGAAGTGGTATATATAGGGGTGGGGGCTAAAATTCATTTCTGACAAAAATGATTATTATATTTGTAAAGAGCATAATAAAGGCGTTGAGTGGTATATTCACTTTATTTGTAAGTCAATAATATGATTTGATAAACATTTACCCTAGGGCCTAGGCTAAGAAAAGACATCAGGTTATGCATCATCTTTAATCCTAGGCTAGCTAAATTAGGCCTATGTTGTAAACTGCAGACTTGCCACTAAATTATGCTGTAAAATTCAAATTTATCATAATAATTTGAAAAAACTTACACCACAATGAGTAGCAGTAGTTTGTCTGAAACTGAACAAAAGGGACCAGATGATGCAAAATGAAAAACTTAAGAAGGGTAAAGAAAGTGTAGCTATTGCAGCATGACGAAAAGAAAGCCTTATTCTATTTCGAAAGACAAAATCACTTCCATCTCCTCCCTCCCCCTCTTCTAGGAGACTTTTCATTTCATTTGTGAAAAACGAGTTTCCTTTTGGGAAAGTTAAACATGCTGTTTATTTTCGAAATATGGCGGACTCCTCTTTACGTAGTTGCCGACTTTCTTCATTTTTAATAGCTTCATCGCCGACTTCCTTCTTGTCGGCAGCACCAAAATAAGCAAATATATGGCAGCAACTTCAAAATATCAGAAATGCTCTTGTTCTATTCTGGAATTGGAATCTTCCTGCATACATTGATTACCCCTTGTGTTAATGCTGCGTTTGAAGTATCATGCAGCCAATCTTCTTGTTCAGAGACTTATGACCCACGTGGACCACTGGTGAATTGTAATTTTTTGTAAGTTTGCACTTTATTATTTCCACTTTATCTTTGTAGTAAGCATGAACTTCGAAATTCAATGACATACTCCCCCTTACTCTCATAAAAAAGCCTAAGGTTTTGCCTAATTAAAGAGAGGTAAAGCTCTACCAAATCATATTATTGAGTTAGGAAAAAAGTGAATACACCGTTTGATGCCTTTTTTTATGCTGATTACAAATATAATAATCATTTCTATCAGAAATGAATTTCAGCCCCCCCCCTATATATGCCCATTCCGGGGTAGGGTAGGTTTGGACTATATAGGGGGGGGGGCTGAAATTCATTTCTGATAGAAATGATTATTATATTTGTAATCAACATAAAATAAAGGCATTAAATGGAGTAGGCCTATTCACTTTAGTCCCAACTCAATAATATGATTTAGTAGAACTTTACCTAAAGAGATATTGCTGTAAATCATACTTGACAATAATAAGGACAAACCCTCTGGATGCTGGTCTGCAAGGCATCAATAGCCTACTTTACCTCAATGCCCAAAATACCCAAAACATTTACTTTAATATCCAGTACAAAAACAGATATGTATAATGTATCAAAAGACACTGTAAAAGATAGACATTAGAAATGCCTCATTTAGTTAGCTTATGCCCAAAATATAAAAGAAATTTTGGTAAATAATTTGATGTTCATGTTATTGATTTACAAATAAAATGAACATACCACTAGATGCCTTTTTTATGCTCTTTCTAAATATAATAATTGCTTTTCTTGTAAAATTCAATTTTGAGCCTTTTTAGGACCCTTGAAAATAACAATTCCATTCTAGCTTATATTTTTGGATATGAAAATGGGTTATAACATTTGTTTGAAACTTACTATTTCATTGTAAATTTATTGATTGTGAATTATAACATTGATTTGTCAAGATTGAGTTGAATAAGCAAAATTCAAAACAAATCCACCATCTTTTCTCTTATTCTATTAGACTGCTTAAAAACTGCCATTTCACCTATTTGTAAAAAAATATCAAATCTGACAGAAGCAACATGGCAGATAGAAAAATGAAGCGGTTTTGAATTTCTTATGTAACTTAAATGTGATAAATCAATGCCTGTGCATTATTGAACTTTAAAAAAAATGGATTTATAATCAAATAGTAAGTTGAAAAACTACATTTTAAGTATTTTTATACCCAAAGAACTAGAATTTTTTTTTTCAATGGTTTAAATTTGAACTTGCAAGAGAAGCAATTATTATGTTCTTAAAGAGCACAAAAAAGGCATTGAGTAGTATGTTTGCTTTATTTGTCAATCAATAAAGTGAACATTGAAATATTAACCAAAATTTAATATGAAATATATGTCATAAATACAATTTATGTTAACCTATATTGATAGATTATTTAATATACTAGTGTTTACATGCATGTGCCTCAGACAATTGTTGCTATTATGTCAC
The DNA here is from genome assembly GCF_049724085.1 of Artemia sp. Qi Xiang Cuo. NCBI lineage: Eukaryota > Metazoa > Arthropoda > Branchiopoda > Anostraca > Artemiidae > Artemia > Artemia sp. Qi Xiang Cuo. The sequence goes on along the minus strand of NC_142797.1, from coordinate 50,683,692 downwards.
CTACTACTGGAAGGACAGATAAATAAATTGGAAGACACTTGACATATTTCTTTCCAATACCTCCAATGAAAACAATTCATAGACCAATGAAGGGAGGCAAGAAATCCTTGCAAGTAACAAATACTGGGCATTTGCTCTGCTTTTACTAATCATACAAAATATAACATCCTGATTTAATGAAAGACAATTTCCATCTAATTTTATTTTTGATTTCAATTCCTTTCATATTGTTGAAGCTCTTTCTAATTGTAGAAAAAAAACACACAAAATCCAGTGTCTAATTAAATACATTCTTAGACCACACTGGCTATACATGACAAACGAAACTCAGAGAAGAGACCAGCCAAAATTAATGCAAGACAAAAGATCCTTACACAATCATCTTGGTAAATTTCATTTTCATTGATTCCTGCCTGGTTTTTTATTCAGTGTCTATTCTGTCTTTGTACAGGAAACTTCGAAAGGTTAGATTCTCGTTTTTTTTTTGTTCTCTTTTTTGTTTTTTTTTAGCACTGAGGACGACTTGGCGGAGGTCCTTGTCGAAATATTTGCTTATATTTTGTCTTCTTCATGGTTAGCTGGCTGACAAAATCCTCGTTTTTTCACCCTTTTTGATTTTATTTTTCATTTTGTTACTTTCTCTCTTCTCTGAGTTTCGTTTGTCTAATTAAATAGAATAGAACAGAAGCACCTAAATAAGTTGAAAAATAGATTGCTGACATTAGGCAAAGAAGACCTTTCAAAGAAATTATTGTTATTTAATGAAGAACAATTAATAGTTAATTCATTGTAAAATTCAATTCCTTTCATTTGTTAGAGCTTGTTGCATATATTCAGTTTAGAAAAACTATCTTTTTTAGCCACTTGGGTATGGAATTCCACCTCTAAGTAAATAGACTGAAACAGAGACTCTTAAATAAGTCAAAAAGTAGATTGCCAAATTCAAACAAATACCTTAAAATACCTTAAATTACAGCTAGGAGCAATCTAAGGATTTCTCCTTGTAGAGCTCTGGAATGATGATTAATTGTATGCAAGATTCACTGGTAACCAGGTGCTGCTCCATCTTCAATAGCATCCCAATTAAATTTATACTCTTTAGAGGACCACTCAGCATCTAGCCTTCATTTAAAAACATCAACAGATTCAGCAGTAACAGTTTCATTAGATAATTTGTTCCAATTGTTGACAATACATGTAGAGAAGAATTGAGTATGGACTCTAGATGTTGTAGACTGCTTGGCAAGTTTCAGTTGATGACCTCTAGTCCTTCAATTGGTGCTAACGACAGGGAATAATGCTGGGAGAATGTTAATTAACCCTCAATAACTTAAAGGCTGAGATGGTATTCCCTTTATTTCTCTTGTATATAAGTGTAGGGAGATTCAACTTTGATAGTCTTACAGGATAGGAAAGCCCTTGCATGCCTGATATCACTTTAGTGGCATGTCTCTGGACATCTTCAAGAACTTTTATATCTTTTTTAAAGTATGGAGAGGCAAGTGACATTCCAACTTCAAGCTTAGGATGCACAAGTCCCATACAAAGAAGACTGATGACTTTAGAGGAACAAGTGAAGATGGTATGCTTAATCAAACCCAAGGTTGAACTAGCCCCAGCAGCAAATGTCTTAGCATGTGTGTTGAATTTTAATTTGTTGTCAATAGTGACACCAAGATCTTGCTCATTATTAATAGAGGAGAGTGGGTGGCCTAAGAAAAAATAAGAGCGGCATGGATTCTGTATGCCAAAGTGAGTGATATGGCACTTGGCAACATTGAATTCAAGAAGCCAGGCCTGAGCTCAGTGACCCAGCAGATGAAGATTATTTTGTAGCAGGGCATGATCATCACAGGACAAAGCTGGTCCAAGAAGCTTCAGGTCATCTGCATAAAGAGTTGAATTACTACTGATAATGGAAGGAGCATCATTGATGAAAATATTAAATAATGTAGGACCCAAGACACTTACCTGAGGAACTCCACTCAGAACATATGTTGAGGAAGAAAGAATACAATCTCCAGAGTCATCAAACAACTGAACACATTGGTTTTGCAAGTAAAGAAAATCAAGGATCCAAAACAGGGATTTCTCTTCAAGCTTAACTGCATACAATTTAATTGCAAGTCAATTATGACACACTTTATCAAAAGCTTTAGAAAAGTCAAGCAGAATCATGTCAGCAGGAACCCCAATATCAAGCAATTTGGTGATATGATCATATGATTCAAGGAGATTGGTGTCAACAGATCTTCCAGAACAAAAGTTATGTTGTGAACTGTGAAAAAAATTATTTGCTTCAAGATGTTTAACAACTGCAGAATTCCTTATTCTTTCAAGAACCAGAGCAACTGCTTATGGGTTCATAATTTTCTGCAAGGTCCTTTCAACCTTTTTTAAATACAGGAATAATATGTGCAGTTTTCTAATCCTGAGGTAGTCTAGAAAGATTTAATGACAATTTGAACAGCAGGGAAAGAGGTTGACACAAGACTGTACAACATTTGTGTAGGATACATGGGTGAATTTCGTCTGGGCCAGCAGATTTATTAAGTTTGAGGGATGTCAGTTCCTTTAGAACCAAAGTATCTGTAATCAGAATTGGTTCCATATTATGTGATACATCATATAAGGGTGGTGTAGGATACACAGTACTGGGGTTGGACAAAAAAAACAGAAGAGAAATACTGACTGAAAATTTCAACTTTCAGGTCAGGATCAGTAACTGATTTGCTATCATGCAAGATATCCGGGATTGTGCATCTGCTGCTACATTTTTGAGTGGCATAATGCCAGAAAGATTTAGGGTTAACCTTAACTTCCTCTGCAAGTTTTTCCACGAATCTTCTTATCCATACTTTTATTTACTATGTTGTTTGATTATAAAAGGATTTGAAGACTAGATAATTTTCTGTGTTCCTATTTTATCTATAATGGTTCCATGCTCTGCGTTTTCTATTGATTACATTGCTAATTTTAAATGTCAAAAAGGTAAAGTTTTATCCTTTTTTGCCTGAGAGGTTTTGGTGCATGACTTTTCAAAATTTAAAATTTCTATTTTTACATTTGATCAACTATCATCGACATCATCAGCAATAAGCATTTTTCAGTTGACTTTGGCAAGTTTATCAGACACTATTTTGTAGTTTACATACATTTGTTGCTTAGAGAAAGGCTGAATGGTAGGTAGATATAATTCTGAAATAATTACAACATTGACACTGTTACCAACAGGTGTGGTTATCATATTCTTAATAAGAAGGTCAGGGTTACTGAGTATAACCAGATCAAGAATGTTGGAGACTTGACCTTCCTGAAATAAGTAGGCTGTGAAATTGTTTGACAGAGGGAGTTATGAGAACGGGCAGAAAAAAAAGGATAACATCTATCACAATACTCAGATCCATCAGTTAATTGGATTTCAGGAAGGTTAAAGTCCCCCATAAGGACAAGATCATAACTGGAAAAATCGGTCATCATATGAGGCAACATGGCAGTCAAATTTGATTCCGAGTCCATAACACATGGAGCACTGGGGCTTCTATAAACAACACCCACTACAATTGAAGTTCTGTGATTGTGTAATTTAATCCACACAGACTCAATTCCATCAGTAAAATAGGAACATTTTAATGAGGTATTACTTACTTAACAAAATTCAGAGTAAACACTAATTGTTTCTTATCAGAAGGTAATTACAGTTGTTAGATAGTCAGTTTGGGAATTACTCCAAACCAGCTTATGTAGTAGCTCATTTTAAAGCACTTGTTTGTCCACATCCAGAAATATACCTCTTGCCATGTTTAGAAACCTTGGATTCAATGTAATTACCCAACACATTTTTTCCTTGCAAATTTAAAATCCTTTCAAGTTGTTCTTAAAAAAACATATTCCAATAGAACTGTTATTTTTTGTATTAATGCTTTAAGTTGAAGATTTTCAATATTGCAGGATGGTGATTGAAATAGATCAAATGCATATTCTATATCCCAAATACTAAACTACTTAGGAAGGCTTTCTAGTAAATATGCCTCTCATAAACCTTCTTACTATTCTACTTTCTTCCAAATGAAGATTTGGTATTGCTGTATTAATAGTACTGTATCAAATACCTGGATGAAACAGATTAGTTAAAAAACATAATGTCTCTGGTTAAGTTGTTTCCAAGTGATTGAGCTCTTTTTCTGCCAAAATTTGGTCTACTTTTCAATATAAACCCTGTATTGTTTCTTAGTAGACTCTCCCCATCTATCTATGAAAATATTGACTGTGTGATGTAAATATTCTTGGTAGTGAAATCCCTGCCAAATGCAATAGAAGCCACTAGCTGTAATGTCTTGAACAATGGATAGTGAAGGGTTGGGCTTTGAGGAAGAGATGAAATCAGTTTGTCATTTGGCAGTAATTTATAACATCCTACTGTAAGCTTCTTTAATAAGGGGCACCAAATCCTTGTAGTCCAATTTGGGTAAACTAAAATGCCAGTACCATGGTCTGTTTCAATCTACTAAAGAATTCTGAGAAGCAAACATAGCTGAAGAAATGCATAAAAGAAATGGAAATCCCAAGTCATTGCAAAGACATCTATAAAACAACACTCTAGACTGATTTCCAAGATGCAAATGGGTTTAACTTGAAAATTCAATCTATTTGCAAATAAATCATTGACTAGTGATTGTCCTACCAAAACAAAAAATTAAACAAGAAAAACGGGTTTTAATTTCTATAAAGCAGTGAATACAAATCTTAATTAAACAAAAATACTCGGAATATTTCGGCCCCACATCCGGGAGCCTTTCTCAACAGAAAAAAAAAATTCTTGCATCAACATAAAAAACATACTAAACAAACAAAAGAAAAAATATAAATAAATAGGAAAAGAAAACTCACATATTAAATAAACAATTCCATTCACTGGCGTATAAACAAAATCGACTGTTTATATTGATTGGAACACGCCTTCTCACAGTATATAAATGGAAATCTATCAAAAAATGAAAATTTATTTATACTTAAACTAAAACAATAAAGGTCAGCTAACCCCCGGCCTATAACCCCTAAATAGATCTCACAAGTTCATCACCCAATGTTTGAATTATAAATTGAACAGATTCGTTTGCTTGCAAGCTTAGCTGCAGTTCGTTAATAATTAGGCTTATATATTAATGGCTTTTGCTTTTCTGGGTCCGTTTGTAACTACAAAAGTGTGTGCCGTAATTTTCCCCTAGATAATCTTAGAACATGTTCAAACGAATTTTTGAAGATTGATATAATTTGTTGGAAATCATTTGTATTAAGAAAATCACCAAGGCTATGTTTTAAAAATCTATTTCTTTTACAACTTGTGATCTCTGGAAACGTTTTTCTTAATTTTCTTAATACAAATGATTTCCAACAAATTATATCAATCTTCAAAAATTCTTTTGAGCATGTTCTAAGATTATCTAGGGAAAGACTAAACCAAAATTTTGTGCAGTTATAAAGAAAAAAAGAAAAACAAAAACAAAAACTATCAATGTATAAGCCTAATCATTTCCCAGACCTAGGGTTGATTAATTTAAGCAAAAAGGAGTTAACCAAAGAACAAAAGGAAATCCTTGAAAGAGGTATAAAATTTGGACTAAATCCTAAAAATGTACCGATCGAGGAAATTATTTCAAAGATTGAAACAGGTATTCATAAGTTTCCAAAAGATATAAATAATGTAGATGAGTTAAGACTAGGGGTAGTGAATATTTTAAAAAAATTCGGTAGTTATCAAGAAAACGTTAAGAACAAAGATATTAAAGTTTTAAAAGATTTAAAAAAAGATGATTCTCTAATAATAACGAAAGCGGGTAAGAGCAATACAGTAGTAATTCTAGAAAAAGATGATTATGATAGTAAAATAGAAACAATTCTAAATGCTACTTCAACATATAAAAAACTTAACTCAGACCCAACAGAATTGTATGTTAAAAGATTACGAAAAGATTTAGAAGACCTTAAAGCAAATGGAAGTATCACACCCCAGATTTATTACATGTTCTTTCCATGTGGATCAGTTAGCCCAAGAATATATGGTTTGCCAAAAATACATAAAAACAGGTATCCCTTTAAGACCTATTTTTTCAACAATCAATTCACCGACAGTAAAAATAGAGAAATGGGCAGCAATGACACTTAAAACTTTATTATATCTCCAAGATTCGTGTGTAAAAAACTCGGAATTTTTAAAAGATAAACTTATAAGTGTAGAAATATCAGAAGAATCTAGATTGTTCAGTTTTGATATAAAATCAATGTATATGTATATTCCTTTCGATAAATCGTTTAGTATTTTATCCAAAAACTTGAGGAACGTAAAAATGAGATAGAAGAATTATCTTTGGGAATTGAACTGGAAACTATATTAAATTTAGTCAGAATAACTAGCAGGTATACTAATTACTTCACGTTTAGAGATAATTTTTACCATCAAAGTAGGGGATTGGCAATGGGAGGGCCTTTAAGTCCGTTGTTAGCAAATATTTATGTAGAGTATGTAAAAAATTTAGCTATAGAAACATATTTTTTAAAACCTAAATTTTGGGGCAGATATATGGATAATGTTTTAGTCATTTTGAATTACGGGGTATCGCAAATTGAAGCTTTTTTCGAATTTTTAAATAATCTGGGAGGATAAATAATTTTTACAATTAAAAAGGAAACAGAGAAAAAGTTACATTTTCTAGATATTTTGATCCATAGAAATAATAACGAACTAGCTTCATCAATTTAGCGTATGCTGACTAATAACAACAGTCACTTGTCTTTTGCACCAAATCATTCGATCTAGATAATAAAGGGCGTGGTTATTTCATTAGTTGATAGGGTATTAAAACAAGGTTCACCAGAATACATAAGCAATTAACTAGTTTTTATTAAAGATATTCTAGTAGGTAATGGCTATCCGAAAAATATTATTTCTCAACTAATTGAAAAAAGTTGACGGAACCAAAAATATTAGAAGAAGATGGGTCAAATCAAGAAACAAATTATATGACTTTACCTTTAATCCCAATATTGTCGCAAAAATTAAGATGAGAACTAAAAATACCTAATATAAAAACGGCTTTGGAATCAGGACAAACTTTAAGCTCCTTGCTAAATAAGGGGAAAAACAAGGTACCGATAAATATGCGAAAGGGAGTATGCAAAATTCCATGCTCTTGTGGTAAATTTTATGTGGGAATAACACAACAGATTTTAAAAAATAGGCTACAGCAACACAAGAATGCCATAGATTAAGCTCTAAAACAAAACAAAACACCAGAAACGTTTGAATCAGCTGTTGCAGAACATCTTTATAAATTTTCTCATCACAGTATTTTATTTGATCAAACACAAATAGTAGATACGTCAGTATGACTTTTACAAAGCTTCAAGGAAATTATAGAAGTAAAAAAGATAATATACGGAGGTATTAGCATCAATAGAGATGAAAGGGATTTTAGGATCAATTCGATTTATAATAGTTTAATTAAAAAGCAGGTAAAATTTTCAACCAGTACTATTTTTAATAATAGTTCGGATACGAAAGATGACATTGCGGACAAAGGTCAGACTGGGCTAAATGCTGGGAAAGGTAAACGAACTGCAGCTAAGCTTGCAAGCAAACGAATCTGTTCAATTTATAATTCAAACATTGGATGATGAACTTGTGAGATCTTTTTAGGGGTTATGGGCCTGGGGTTAGCTGACCTTTATTGTTTTAGTTTAAGTATAAATATATTTTCATTTTTTGATAGATTTCCATTTATATACTGTGAGAAGGCGTGTTCCAATCAATATAAACATTAGATTTTGTTTATACGCCAGTGAATGGAATTGTTTATTTAATATGTGAGTTTTCTTTTCCTATTTATTTATATTTTTTCTTTTGTTTGTTTAGTATGTTTTTTATGTTGATGTAAGAAATTTTTTTTTTGTTTTTTTCAGTTGAGAAAGGCTCCCGGATGTGGGGCGAAATATTCGGAGTATTATTAAGTGTTTGTATTCACTGCTTTATAGAAATTAAAACCCGTTTTTCTTGTTTAATTTTTTGCAAATGGAAAAGCAGCGTGGTCTAAGAAATTATTTCCTACCAAAATGTTAAAAGTTGCATGATCAGTTTTCCATTCCTTTTCAACATAAAATTGTCTTGATTCTTTATGAGCAATGTTAGCAAATCCAGTAATATGTTCTGCAGAGATAACACTTTACCCTGCAAAATTTGCTGCCAAATCTTATAATTGCATAACTTAGATTTAGATCCTCCAATTATTCAACTTGGCTGAAAAAATCACAATGCACTCTTTTAATTCTGATGTTTTCAAACACTCTGTCTTTTCAGAGGCAATGCTATAGCGTTGCCTATAGTAAAGACCATATGGCTCCAATGTTTTAATATTTATTTATTTTTTTCCCCAGAGGCACTTCATATGGAAGGGATTGTCGTATAAAGTTCAAAGGGGGTTCATTCGATTGGAAATCGAGAGCTTTAGCGTCCTTTCTGAGGTTCAAAAGTGATTGGAACTAACACCCCTTCCACGCCCACCATTTCCCCAAACACATCCAATCAAATTTTTGAGATAGCCATTTTGTTCTACATAATTGATTTCCAGATAGAGATTATGTTTTTGAGAAAGGAACTCCCCCCACAGCCCTCAGGGCACAGGTTGTAAATTATGCACTGAGGGTATATAAGGTTTTTGTAGAAAGCTTTGTTGTAGGAACTTCAAAAAGGACTCAATTGATTGGAAATTGAAAGGGCTAGTGCCCTTTTTAATAGTCGAAAGTAGTTGAAGGGCAACTAAACCCCCTCTCACACCCACTTTTTCCCTAAACACATCCAATCAAAATTTTGAGATAGCCATTTTGTTCAACATAGTTGAAAATACAGGAAATTAGGTCTTTGAGGATGACAACCCCCCCCCCACAGCCCTAAGGTCAAGGGTTGTACGTTATGCCCTGGGGGCATATATGGTTTTTATAGAAAGTGTTGTTGTAGAAACTTCAAAAAGGGATCATTTGCTGGGAAATTTAAATGGCTAGTGCCCTTTTTATTAGTCGAAAGTGATTGGAAGGCAACTAACACCTCTTCCACGCCCACCATTTCCCCAAACATATCCAATCAAAATTTTGAGATAGCCATTTTGTTCAACAGTTGAAAGTTCTGCAAATTATATCTTTGAGAAGGACACTCCGACCACAGTCTTCAAGGCAAGGGTTATAAGTTATGCCCTAGGGACATATATCATTCTTATGGTGGGAATACTGTCATAAAATACAGAGAGAGTTCATTTGATTGGAAATTGAATTTTCAAGTTGATTTTGAAAGCGTCAAAAATTGTACGGCAACTACCCCCCTCCCCCTCCACGCCCTTTTTTTCTCAAACCCATCCAATAAGAACTTTGAGATAATAATTTTTCTAAAAGTAGTTCAAAGACCGTAACGAAAACTCCGGGGCGGACGCTGCCCCCCAGGGCCTGAAGGCAGGTGTTGCGAGTTATGCCCTGGGGGAATATATGGTTCTTATGGAAGGGATGCTCGTAAAAACTTCAGAGAGGGCTCATTTGATTTGAAATTGAAAAATCTAGTTCAGTTTTTGAGAGTCAAAAAAGATTGGAGGGCAACAAGCCCCCCACCGCCCCTTTTTCCCCGAATGCATCCTATACAAATTTTGATATAGCCATTAAGCTAAAACTTGTTCAAAAGTCAGGTAGCAAAAACTCAGGTGTCAACACAACCCCCCCCCCCCCCAGAACCTGGGGGCAGGTTTTGTAAGTTATGCCCTGGGGCAAATATGGTTCTTATGAAAGGGATGCTCATATAAACTTCAGAGAGGGCTTATTTGACTGGAAATTAAAATTTTGAGCTCACTTTTTAGTAGTCAAAGGAGATCAGAGGGCAGCTCGCCCCCCCCCCCACGCCCTCTTTTCCAAACCAATCTGATGAAAATTTTAAGATAGAAATTTTTTTAAAAATAGTTCAAAGGTCGGATAAAAAAAATTCCAGTGCCAATACAACCCCTCAGGGCCCAGGGAAAGGCATTCTAAGTTATGCCCTAAAGGCATATATGGTTCTTATGAAAGGGATGCTCGTATAAACATAGAGGGCTCATTTGATTGGAAATTGAAAGTTCTAGTTCACTTTTTAAGACTCAAGAGATTTGAGTCCCTCCTCCACGCTCTTTTTGCCCCAAACCCATCTGATACAAATTTTGTGCTACTCAGTTTTTTGAAAATTGTTCGAAAATTAGATAACAAAAACTCTGGTGTCAACACAATCCTCTAGGGCCCAGGGATAGGTGTTGTCCTGGGGTTGTATATGGTTCTTATGAAAGGAATAATCGTATGAACTTCAGAGAGGGCTCATTTTATTGGAAATTGAAAGTTCTAGTTCATTTTTTAAGAGTCAAAAGATATCCGAGGGCAACTAACCCCCCAACACCCTTTTTTCCCCACACCCATCAGATAAAAATTCTGAAACAGCCATTTTTTTTTAATATTTCAAAGGTCAGATTGTAAAACTCCGGTGTCAACACAACCCCTCAGGGCCTGGGGGGCAGGCATTGTAAGCCATGTATTGGGGCTGTATATGGTCCTTATGAAAGGGATGCTCGTATAAAATTCAGAGAGGGCTCATTTGAATGGGGTTAAAAGTTCTAGTTCATTTTCTCAGAGTAAAAAAATTGGAGGGCAACTAGCCCCTCCCGCCCTCCACGCCTTTGGGTTTATCCGATGGATAAACCCGTCCGATAAAAATTTGGGGTGACCATTTTGTTAAAAATAGTTCAAACATTTGATATTAAAACTCCGGGGTTGACACAACCCCCCAGGGCCTAGGGACAGGCGTTGCAAGTTATACTCTGGGGGTCTATATGGTTCTTATAGAAGGGATGCTCGTATAAACTTCAGGGAGGGGTCATTAGATTGAAAATAGAAAGTTCTAGTTCACTTTTAAAGAGTCAAAAGAGACCGAAGGACAATTAGCCCCCCCCCCCACGCACTTTTTCCCCAAACCCATCTGATAAAAATGTGAGATAGCCATTTTGTTAAAAATATTCCAAACATCAAATAATGAAAACTCCAAGGTCGACAAATTCCCATTTTTCATTTTGATATTTTTACTTTGGTGCTAGTTTTTGATACTTTGGTGAACATTTTTTTTTTTTTTTAGTTTGATTTCGAAATGAAAAATTTTTTAAAAAATGAAACATTTTGAATTAAAAAACGAACAAAAATTAATTAAAAAAAGAAACTTTCCGAAAAATAAGTTTTTCAAAGAAAAGTAAGGCCATTTTAAACTTAAGCTCAGCAGATAGAAATACCTGTTAAAATTCAAACTCAAAACGACCAGAAATTACTTTTAAAGAATAGATGAAACCCAAAACGAACAGACATTAAATAAACAATCATAACAAAAACATACAATAAATGATAATATAAATAAATAAATAGATCTTAAAGCGAGTAATGCTTAGATTGAATATGAAAATCAAGCTTAAAACGAAAAAAATTAATTTACTGTTGAAGTATAAATGAAACTTAAAATTGAACAGAAATTAAATAAACAATCAATGAAAACAAACATGCAATAGATATTAATGTAAATGAATAAATAAATCTTAAAATGAGTGAATCTTAAACTGAATATGCAAATCAAGCTTGAAACAGAAAAAAATCACTACAAACAAGAGTTTGGGTATCGCCTCCTTCTCTCAATGTAAAAGTCTAAAACCTACTGAGTCATTGGCGCTTTACTGAAAACTATATGTGTCTTGAACAGTCTTGGAAAGTATAAACAGCATCATTTTGAATATTTGATGTATAATGATACTAATTGTTGAAAGATCCATCAGTTCAAGAATCTATTTCACTGTAATTTAATTTTTATTTTCAATGCTATATGAACTGGAAAAGAAAATATTTGTAATATAATTCCTTTTCAGTTAAGCGTCAATGACGCAGTAGGCTTTTGGTTTTTATTTACATTTAAGGAAGGGGGCAGTATCCAAACTCTTGTTTGTAGTGAAAATATATTCGTTTTGAACAACTTTAGAAAGAACTAATAAATTGAACTGTATATTTTATGTATAACGGTATTAATTGCTGAAAGCTCATCAGTTCAAAATTTTACTATAATTTTAATGTTAATTTTCAATATTAAGTACCAAAGAAATTTTTTGTTTTAAAATTGGTTTTCAGTAAATGTTGTTTATACTTTCCAAGACTGTTCAAGACGCATATTAATTTACGAGTTTTTTTGGGGGGGGGGGGCATTTTTGCTGACTTGACATTGGCCTTCTAATTTTATGAGTTTATTTTGTTTTTGTTTTTAACGTTTTACGTATTTGACATTGACCCTTCTATAATTTTCTGTTGTTGTTTGGTGGTTTGTTTTTGTTGTTCTTCTTTCGCTGTATTTTACGCTAAAGTGCAAATTCGGCCCTTTTGGGCTTGTGATAGCCATTTTTCAGCAATAAATCTTATCTTATCTTATATAGTTTTCAGTAAAGTGCCAATGACGCAGCAGGTTTTAGACTTTTACAGTGAGAGAAGGAGGCTTTACCCAAACTCTTGTTTGTAGTGATTTTTGTTCGTTTCGAGCTAGATTTCCATATTCAATTTAAGTTTCACTCGTTTTAAGATTTATTTATTCATTAACATTAATATCTATTGCATGCATGTTTGCATTGATTGTTTGTTTAATTTCTGTTCGTTTTAAGTTCTATTTGTACTTCAATAGCAAACTATTTTTTTCGTTTTAAGCTTGATTTTCGTATTCAATCTAAGCATTACTCGCTTTAAGATCTATTTATTCATTTATATTATTACTTGTTGTATGTTTTTTTTGCTATGATTGTTTATTTAATTTCTGTTCGTTTTGGGTTTCATTTATTCTTTAAGAGTAATTTCTGGTCTTTTTGAGTTTGAATTTTAATAGGTATTTGTAGCTGCTGTGTTTAAGTTTAAAATGGCCTTTACTTTTCTTTGAAAAACTTATTTTTCGGAAAGTTGTTTTTTAATTAATTGGTAAAACAGAGGGCCTAATTTTGCTGTTGAGAAAGGTGAAACAAGAATTCCTAGTGTTTCAGCCAATTTTTGAATGGTGGTGGAACTCTTAGATAGCAACTTAGTAGGCTAACCAAATCCTGAATTTTTTTTTAATTTTTCTATCTGGAAGAAAAATGTGCATAAATTGTAAGTTTAATATGAATCATAGAAATTCTATTTGTTAGCATAGAAAAAAAAAATTTCTGGGATGAATTACAAACCCTAGATCTGACAAAAGTTTTTTGTGTTGTATGTATTATTTTGACACTCAGTCACTGACCTTCCCAGGAGTAGGGATTTGTCCAAATAAACAATTGACAAATACTCTTTTGTTTGAAGAAGAGAAAATATAGGTTTTCTTATCTTTGTCAGAATTCTTGGAGCTGTTGATAAGCCGCTTTGGCTGCATATGTAAGAAATATAGCAAAGGTTCAATGCAAAACAAAAACAAAATCTGATCATCAGAGTGAATGGGGCAGAAATAATAAGTCCATTAGGTCAATTGAAGCCATATAACAATCTATCCATATATAATATCCATATAATATGTGGTCAATAATAAAACAGCAAATTGAATGCTTTCTATTTTAAAATGATGATATTTAACATATCTATTATAATTTTTAAGATTTAAAATTAATCTTGAATAGCCGTCCTTCTTTGGCACTGTAAAAATAAGAGGAAGACAGCATATTTCACCATTTCTGGCCTTAGGATTTTTTGTAATAACACCCTTATGAACCAAATTTTTAGCCACTTTTCTCAATACCTGTTATTCATATAGACTAAAACTTCTGTTCTTTGTTTGAAAGTTTTCCAGTCGTGCTCTATCAAATTTGATTTTGTAGCCCAAAGCTATTATTTTAAGAATATTCAAATCTCCAGTAATCAACTGCCATTTTGAAAGGAATCTGCTAACTCTTTCTATCTTAAAGTTTTGACTCAGATATTGTGAATAAAGCTTTAATTTCTCCACAAGTTTATGGAAATAAAAAAGAGAATGTGCTGAAAAGTACCTATGGCAGTGTTTACTTCTATTTCTGAAGATTTCAAAATTTTGGTCTCTGAAAGTTTTGACCTTGCCTCTTTTGGCAATTCGGATGGGGCCACATTCTGCCAACAGTGGTAGGTACATTTTTTGACCTAGCAAATGATTCCTTAAAATTTGCAATAAATTTGGCTTTAAATGTTGTTTTAGTAACATCTTTGCCAAAAATAATCAGTGAAGTTGACCTTAAGTGTACACAAAGCTTATGCTACTGCTGGGTCTGAATTAAGTTCAATTTTCATGGCATGGTGTTTTTAAACTGAGGTTATAATTTGTAAGATCAAATACACCACACTTGTTTGATTTTTAACCAGCTTTTCTTTAGTATTTTGACCTTCAAGTTCAAGCACTATATTTGCTGCTTCTAAAACACCTCTAAAGCCTGTTCACAGTACATTGAGTGGACAATAGTCTTTTCTACTTGGAGTGTCTTGGCATCTTTCTGTTTTCTTTGCAATGACAGAGTAGCCCGAATTTCACTGTTCACCTTTGGGATAACAATCTTGTTAGTATTGGCCATTGGCCAGCTCAGAAAAGTCACAGTTTACAACCTTAGCAAGTTTTTTTTGTGAACTTTAGGACCTTCATTGGTTCCCTAGCAATATTTTGATTTTTTTTTTTTTTACAATGCATCATTTAATTTATTGTCTTTTTACTTTTTGGTATTTTTCTTAGTCAGAGAAGCCTTTCTCTTTTTATTCTTCTCAGCCGGTGCTGTTGAGCAGCTCCAAGATCCCTATCTCATCTTTCCTCATCCCATGTGTAAACGTGAATCAGGGGCGCAGCTAAGGGGGAGGGTGTGGAGTTCCCCCTTCCAAAAAAAAAATCCAAAGCGTTAGCACGCACTGCTGACGCCTTGGAACTTTGGTCGTCTTTGGTCTCTATAATTTAAGTTATGTGACTGCATTTGTTGGGAAACTGGACGATTTTGTGCACTTTTTGGCTGACTATACTTTAGAGCCTTAATTTTGAAAAATAAAACATTTTTCATGTAAATGGCATCATATTCAAATGCATTTAAAGAGTATAAAAACATTATAGTGATACAATGACGATATACATTGTACAAAAAAGGTGTGGGTATTACTGAATTCATGTTACTGAGCTTCCTTGCAACTCAACCCCATTTAAACAAATCCTCGTGTAACCGGAACCCCCTTTTAACTGGACCCACGTGTAACTCCACCCTATTTAACTGAGGCCTCGTACAACTAAGACCCCTGTACAGAACCCACATGCAACTCAACCCTATTTGACTGAACCTTTGTGCAACTGAATCAACCTTTAACTGGGCTCCGTGCAACTTAACCATAGGCATAGTGACTAAAGACACTGATTGCCACCAGAATATATTTGTAGGGTTAATTGTGACGCTGTTGAATTGCGTCTAAAGTTAAAAGATCCGTTTGCATTATATGCAAAGGAAAAAAGACTTTAGTTTGTCGATATTGTTTGTTGCGAAGCCTGTGATTCCGATGTAGTGTGTAACTCGGTTCATTCCGTAGATACTCTTTTGCTTTTTTCAATGTGGTGGTACCGGAGACAGCTTTAGAAAGCGTTTTGGGAGAACTTAAACTTCCCGCTTCACCAATATTTTCATAGACACCTTTCAGAACTTCATCCATTTTGAACGCAAGCACGTAGTGTAATGTCCACTCCCCTTTTGCACACTGGAGGGTGAATCAATTCGTCTTCGCTTTTGAATAGCAGCCACAGGTGTTGTAAAATCAGTGGCGCTGATAGTATTTTCAAATGTCGAATCTTCTTCTTTTTTAAATGGTGTTGGTGTTGGTGTTGGAGGAGGACTGTATTCTCTTAGTTTCCTTAGAATTTTCTTATTGCCAATAAGACTTTTGGGAAAGTTTGATACACTTAGAAAGGTGTATAGATTATTGTCAAAGGATAATAGTCCTTTACGATTCGTCACCATATCACAAATTAAATCAAATAGATTGTAACTTTTTCCCTGAATTATAATTTGTTTCCCTGTGTTATCGACTTGAACTTGATGTTCATCTGCAGTTTCCAGCATGACATAAGATAATACTCTTTTACTTTGTTCACGATAAGCGAGAGGAAATAGGTTTCCAATTTTTGATACAATTGAATTCAATTCCTTCTTCTTTGATTGCAGTGCTGAATCTTGAGATGTTTCCTGTTTAGAAGGATCAGCGATGGTGGCGGCAACGGTTGGTCTCTCACGATAAGGTTTATGTTTGTCCACACGTCGCAATGCATCTTGAAATAAAAGCTGTTTTTTGTCATCGGCAATATTCTCATCATTAATGAATTTGCTTAGATTGTCTTCAAATTGTTCGACGGGTGAGAGGACAAGTTCAAATGGTGTCAATTTATAGGGTTTTGCCATTTTCTAGGGAAAACAGTTTACAAGTCCTGCATTTATTGGCAGTAAAAGTGTGAAAAAGCTACCGCCCGCTTGAAGGAGGCGTGTTCTTTATAAAAAATAAAACTATTATTTTAAAGCCCTGGGGCGGCATCATGAACCATTTTTGGTTGTCTGTTGTCTAACACCTTCTGGCAGTTGAAAATTGCCCACAGTTAAATTTAAACAAAGTTCAGATATTAGATTAATGAAATTGCTGTCAACACCAAATCTGAGTATGGCTTTTCGAAGCAAGGGTTTTGAAGTACTTAAAACGGAAAATAAATGCCGTTGTTTATATAGTTTCTTTAGTGTCACAACGGCAACTAATAGCCTTTTCTACTGTTCACCGGAAGATATACTGTAATTTCATTGTCGAAAATGTCGGTGACTACACGTAGATCCTCGGGCGATCTGTGATTAAGATCCAGCAAAATGTAACCGTAGGGCTTGCTAGTCGCCTGAGTGTACGCTGACAACAGAAATTTAGGGGCGCCGGGGTATATCTGTTTATTGAGAGTTATGAGCGAGCTAGAATCACGAACGACTCGATAGAAAATATAGATAGTGCAATTCAAAGCAAGGGTTCGCATACATTCGCTCTGATGAAACTGATTGTGTAGAACTAGGGTTATGGAAATGTGTTCATGGTGGGAGCAAACGGTGAACAGTTGTAGCATTTCCTGTGAGAACTGTTCAATGGATTCAGCCAAATCGTCAATAATCAACCACGAGTTCGATTCAATGCTATTGAAAACATCAAGTCCTCGTATGAATTGTATTGGTATGGTTGTGGCATTTGCTTTTATTTTATCATAGGACTCTTGCAGAATGATAGAGAAATATTAGATTTTGTTCGTCGTTTCAAAAAAAATTTTATTAAATTTTTTAATTATTTTAGTTAAAAGTGTTGTTTTTCCCGATATTGAGGGACCACACAGAAATGATCTGAAGGGTGTTTTAAATTGATACATGTTGCTGCTGCTGCTGCTGACAAAAGTTGGACTACAAGTAACTGTAAATCATACGTGTCCAATGAATAAGCAGCAATAATTTTCCCATAGATCTATCTAGTACTTTAACAGCAAAAAAACAATATTTCATGGCAGCATTCGGCACTATGAAAACAAATATTTGTTCAACATGAACTGCAATGATATGAATAACACCTGTTCAACAAGAAAAACCACAATATTCCATGTCAGCATTTATTTCGGCACTGCATGAAAACTCTATTTGTTCAAGGTGAACTGCAACGATATGAATAACACTTTATGTTCAACAAGAACAGTTGACAATATTTCATGGCAGTATTTATTTCAACACTGCATGAAAACTCTATTTGTTCAACATGAACTGCAATGACAAAAATGACACTTATTGTCTTTAAAAACACTTTTTCCATGAAGAGCAACACTTATTGTCAACTTAAAAACACTTTGTCCATCAACAACAGCAACACTTTATTTACATTAGTAGCAAACACACACTTTTCTGTACAAAACATGAGCACTTGAAAAAACAACACTGTAAAAAAAACACTTGGAACATGAACTAGCACAGTTGAACATTATAGTGAATTTAAAAGGTGGGGTCCCCCCCCCAGGGCCGCGGGGCCAAAGGCTGGCCGGCGGCGGGCGGGACCCTCCCCCCCCCCCACCCCCTGGTCGGCCGTGGGAAGGCCCCCCCCCCGGGAACCGCGAGGGTAAAAAACTGTACAATAGTTGTCGTCACTGCTGCTGCTACAGGTTAGGTTGGGGTTGGGTTAGTTGAGGTTAGTTAATTTATGAACGGGTTGGGTTGGTTACTTTATGAATGGGTTGGTGATGGTTAGTTGGTTAGTGGTTGGGTAGTTCAAGTTAGGTTAATTTATCCTGAACAAGATGATTGCGATAGTCTATGCATTCAGCTCGGTCTGAAATATGGTAGTGTCCATGAGGTAGGACACGCACACCATTCTCGACCACATAGACTTTGTTGGATATACACAACATTGCATTCTTTTCCACTCTCACAGTATAATTTCTATACTGTAGAGAGCGAATTGCAAGCACTTGTGCTCTCGACACTAGGCTACTTTCTACACAGTCTCTGTACACGCTCATGTTGAAATTGCTCTTTACAAAATGTGTAGGCACCCCTTTACACGCCTTCTTTTCATCCCCACTATGAGTTTCAACACAATAAACTTTAGGACCCGGAAACACCCCCCGGGATATCAAATCACTCCCCGTCTCTGATTTTAACATTAATAGTTGGTTGGGGGCCTGACGTTTCACCAACTCGGGGTAGAGTGATGGATTCCAGTTGTTGAAATCCATCTACGAGCTCAGTTGTCCCCTATTTTCTAAATCCCACAATAAATAATCAGTCCCATTTACGTTTAGAGGAGGAGAATATGTATCCCGAAACTACACTTCACCCTCCCCCTCCTTGTGCCAGTGCACTTTAAAAAATAGCTAAAAGACCGGAAACATGAGCTTTTTTGAAATTTCTAGTACTGAACTACCGCCTGGTATATTCTTGTTCAGTACCACATTTCGCTTTCGCCTGTGTAGAAGAACCATGCCGGCCTCTATGCTCGTGAACGATGTAAAATTGGGGTCGGCAATAATTCGTGCACACTCTAGAGGGTCAGTCACGACGTCACAGCAAGATCTATTATGAACGCTTTCACACATTTTGCCAAACGCTGAATTTAGGATGAGCTTGTACATTTCCTTCTCCAACTTTGAATTTGCCCTAGAGTGTTTATTGACAAAAGGATCAATAAACGTTTCTAAATATGGTCGCTGATTGAATTGCAGGACCCTGTGTATTTTGGTGATCTTGAAACCATTGCTCACCATCCAGTGCAAAAGCACATGGTGAACAACGATATTCTCTTTAGGGTCCAAATCAGCAATCAGTTTCTGTTTAGAGGGAGTCCAATGCATCCCCATATCCTCAACCACTGATTTATTGTAGAGGCTCAGCGAGTCCCTGGTCACTGGTCGATTAATACAAGGAAAGACAAAATCTTTGACTGAGTCTTGAAGTGTCAGCAGACTGTGACCGTCAATTTCAATGAACCATGCTTGTCATTGTCCTCGACGGTGGTAATGTCGGGGAACTCACAAGGATTCTCAAGCCATTGATAGTTCCCACACGGCAAAGAGTAGTGAGACATTGCCGAGGGGTACAATGAATTCATGTCCAAGAACACTGCATATGACTTTACACCGGTGCTATGTCCGCTCGGATCGGTTGATAAGACGCGGTCCCCATGAAAAACATACCCTACCCTCATTGAACGCTCTACAAAAAGGTGTTGATCTACGTCGGTGATGAGGCCTATTTCCTCCCTACTAATTTTTAAAATCAAATCCATCACTAAATTGGGTGTGGAAAAATAATAGCCTATATCTAACCCGAACTCTGAATAGATTTGGTCTGTGTTCTTACAGACTATATCCAACAGAGTTAGAACGTCACTGGCCAAGTACAGTCTACAATAATCCCACCCATTTTTACAATCCCCCTTAGACCACACCTTCTTGGCAAACTCATACTCCTCGGCTGTGCATTCACTGTTGGTCAGTGAATTGTAAAAGGCTTCAATTGGAGGTAGTTTCACCTCACTTAAGTGAGTGCCAGAACAGTAATAATCATATGCGTATGCACCTTAGCAGGTCAACAGATCATACATTTCACTGTCTGGAAAGTGCTGTTTAAGCAAGGGAAAGCTATCAAAATTGTCGCTTTTCTGCACTTGAATCAATTGACTCAATGCCTTGGGAAAAAAACTAAAGCAATCTAAAAACCTGATTTTATTCCAACACGTATGCCCATTATCCACTGCCTGCCATTTCAGCTCGAGAAGCAACAACTTTTCGGCTGATTTGGGAATAATGTTATAGGTAAATGAACTGTTTACCCATGGACTATTTACTCCCCCTCCCTCCCTATGCATACGTGCCAGTGCCGGTAAAATAAATTTTCAGTCATAATTAGAGTTGTGGATAAAAAAAGGGATAAAAAACTGTTGGCTAACATTTAAATTACACGATTGATGCGCTACCCCCCTAAAATTACTACCCCCCGAGGATATTTCCTGCCACAAGTGATTATGATCTCTGACTTTCCCCCTCCCCCCGCCTCTTTTCCCTTTAGTCCCCGTATCCCCCGCTGCAAACTCCCCCGTACAAACCCAACATATTTTTTGATCTTTAATCGCGACACGATCCTCTGCAGACAGCACCATTGGATAATGTGTATATCGCAAACGAGAAATAGCGCCAGTAGCCGTGCCAATTAGTTTACTAAGTGCCTTGACCATGTACTTGTTCTCATCCTATGTCTCAACTATTTCTAACAACCTCATGGTGTTAGAACTGCCTCTTTGCGCATGAACATAGGATACTGAAATAGCTTGGTGTTCTTTGACTCGATTTGGAGATTGTGGATCATTCACCTCCACCAGCTTAGCTTCATAGTCTAAAGATATTTTGTTGCACCGGAGAAGTGTGTTTTGGAAATTTTTGAGTCGTGAAATGGTCTTATACCCAGAAACCGTTTCCAGTGTTTGATAGCCGTGCCGTCTACAATGCCTCATGTGATTTAGCAATTTTAGTTCAGTGCAAAATCTAGACAGACATGTCGTACAGTAAAAACATCCCCCCTTAGGCTGTCCCGCCCCCCGAACTCTCCGGCGTTCGTGGAGCGGATGAATCTGGCCAATTGCCTTCGGTTGACTAGGTGGTGTGTATAACAATCAAACCCAGTGTCTGACCAAATCAATTGACGGACCCCTTACAGGGAAGACCACCCCCTTCTTTTTAGAACGAGCCCCATCTTCAAATTCAGTTTCATACTGAGCCACAGTAACTCCGATATTTAAGTGGGCATTAGCTATTTCAAACATGTCAATAGTTCGAAGCGTTACTGGGTATTTTCCTTCTAAACACGAAAAATCTACAATGGGAAAATTGGACCCGTCCTTCCCATGTTCAGCCCAATGACCTAAATTCGTCTTGGTAGGGTCACGTGCTAGAGGCTTGTATGCTGACATGAGGAAAGCATACCTGAAACACTTTTGACTTGTTTCAAAGTAGATCTGCTGGACACCTTTACCACCTACTAGATCTGGATTATAATTTAAAATTATACCCTTATCCCTATGCCCACCTCTTAAAATAAAATCTTTCTTAAATTTACATATATTGATGTTTAAATTTTCAAAACATAGAACTCGAGAGCCGCTCCCATTTTCGTTATAGTTCTCGAGATGCATAATAATTTAACCTACCCAATCCATGAAAGCACCCTAAAAATTTTCAAAATTTGGATAAATTACGCGCATTTCGGAATGTATATAATGATAATAAACTTCACTTTTCCCCTCATTTAAATAAAACAACTTTAAAACAATAGAAACCTTCCCTCCCCCACAATTGAATTTGGTTCTCCAGCAGTGCACGAACTCTATCTACCTAGGCATGCATAATTTCTACAGGGTCAAAAACAAATTTCCCCCCCAGTAGTGAACTAAAAGGATCACCACGAGTAGCAGTGTAAACAACTATTGCATTTAAAATTGTATTCGACAGTTGAAACTCGGGGGAAGTTGTACCCCCCTCCCCCTCGTGTATATTATCCCCTCTCCCTCCCCCAAGTTGTTCAACAATATCTGGGGTATGCTCCACTTCAGTTGTTTGAAGTGGACTCGTTAGGGTATCGGAGGCTGGAGGAGGAGGAGGAGAAATTAATTCGTTTGTGAAATCCTTTAAAAGCTGTAGTGTATTTCGGCTCAAGTCCCCCAGCTCAACTGTGCTATTATCTACATTTAAAAAATCATTTAAATACTCATCAATATTACTAGGTATTTCGTCGGAATTAGCGATATCACTCCATGGCGAAATGTTGTTGGAGAGCTCCTCTCCTTCACCAGCTGATGAGGGGGAAGACAAAGAATAGGGGACCAATGGTCGTCCAACCTATAAATGAAAAATAGCTTATTTTCAAAGTGTTCAAATCACCCCTACGGTTTGTATAAATTTGTATTATTATTCACAGTCAGCGATGATCGGTAGTAATAGTCTGTAAATAGTATATTTTGTTTAATTCAGCTTAAATGAAATCAAAATTACTATCCCATATTTACAATCTAACAAGCCGCTTTAAATGGAAGGCGGTACTTTGATTTTATTAAAAAAAAATAGCTTATTTCAAAGCGTTCAAATCAGCCCTACTGTTTTTTTTGCGGCGCTTTCCAGGCCCGCGGCACATCATTGCGGCACTTTTTAGGCCTACATCGCGTCCTATGGCGTTTCTCGGGCCCTCATTGCTTCCCAAGACGCTTCCCCGGCCCGCAGCGCTTCCCGGCTCGGTCCCATATAATATCTTGTATTAGCATAAGGTATTTACAATCTAAAACATCGCATGACATAGTAGGCGGCAATTTGATATTGTTCAAATAATCCCTCCAAATAAAATTTCATATTAATACTCTTTATGTGCTCTGGAAAAAAAAAACAACAAAAAACATGATTTGAAATGGATAGCCATCTCCTCTCATGATACCCAACTAATTCAGATAGAAAGTTTTTTTTTTTTTTTATTGTAGAGGCAATTTAAACCTTTTGACAATAAAGCAATTTATAATGCAATTGATTTTGCTAATTATTATGTGCAGGATATAGTACATTTTTTTTTGGCTTCAATAATCTAATTTAGCAAAGGGTGATTACATGCATTTGACCTGATTCAAAAGGGGAGAACATTATATTTCCTTTGTGGAGAAAAAATCTTTCAATATCCCGCTGTGATACACTTTTACACAGTGTTCGAAAATGGTGCATGTAGAAAAGGACTAAAAAAGTTGGAAGAAATTGATGGATATTTCTATATGATAGGTAGGAAAAAATGCTTACATTTGCAAAATCCGTCTGGGCTTGGGTGTCGGATGGATCTGACATAGCATGCTGGAGGGTAACCTCCTGACCTAGCGTTGATGGGGCAGCTATTAGCGGTCCAAGTAGAGCGGATGTGCAAGCAATGTCACATTCCAGCATGGCTTGGGCAGGCATCACTTGTTTAGGAGGCTTCGGCCAGCGACCATATTGTATGACTGTATCCTTCGCAGGGGCCACACTATTAGCCCTTGCTCTCTTACTGGGTGGCGGCGATGGGCATTCTTCACAATTTGCCTTAAAGAAGAAAAAAAAGTTAGTATTGAAATAATTTCCCCCCTTTTTTTAAAGAAGGAAAATTAGTATCACCATCCACACGAACCATAATTTTGTCTAGAAAAGAATTTATCACTAAGAAAGCCCCCCCCCCCACGCCAGCATTTCCAGTAAAGCAAAAAGTAAAAATATACTAAACTCAGAAATCAAATGCTATTTTAATTAATTAAAAAAAAAGGCTTATTCATAGACATCCCAACCTAACCTTACTTTTCATGCAAACACTTTGTTTTCATTTTACAATAATGGTGATAGAATTGAGGCATGCCAACCCCAAACACCCCACCCCCCCCCCCCCCCCCCCCTTTCACCAATGTCCTAAATATATTGTTAGTAATTATTGTTGGAAATAATCCCGTTTCACCGGTTCCCCAGCAAATACAGTTTACGAATCCACAAGCTTAATAAACAGTAATCTCATTTTGCTTAAAACCGTTTTAATTTGAGAAAGAGAAAAACAAATCCTTTTTTATCGTTGAAACCTTTTGGTTAAGTCACTAACGTTAAGGATTAAAGGTAAGGATTAACAAGCATGAAGTGCAATTGTGGGGTGTCAGCTGTTTAAATCATTGCGGAAAAATGTTTTTGAGTCAAGTAAGTGGCGGTGGTGGCTTAAATGGAAATAGTTTATTAATAGCTATGGGAATAGACAGAAGTTGAATTTCACTTTATGATAGGCTTACAAAAAGAATAAATTTATCGAAAAAAAAAGAGAAATATTTCTATTGGCAAGAATTATACCTGTAAAAACAGAGTGGGGCTGGGAGGGGTGTTAGGTTTATGTAATAAAAAGAACATATTTTATGTTTCCTAGTGAGTATAAAGATTGCATGGTAGTTAAGTTTGTGGAGGAGGGGGTACTTACCTAAATATACTAGAGGGTGACCAAGGAAAATAATTTTATTTTGAAAATAAAATGTATTAAATCAGAACTTACATTGCTAATTGTGGCTGTCAAGGCTTCTAATTCATCAAATTTATCCATTGTTGTTTGCACTGTGTCAAAATACTTTCTGATAATTTAATCACATTGCATGCCCGTTATATACGAAATCTCAAGGGTGAATTGTTATGTAACGGGGAAAATCATGTGTAAGCAAGTCTCTGATTGGCTGAGAAAGGATATGTATCCGACTCGCTGATTGGCTGAGAAGGAAACACGTGATCTAACTGTTTCCCGTTATCGGATCAATAAAATTCCCAATCGATTACGCAATCAATTTCTCGGAAATTCACTTCCACCTCGATTACGCAATCAATTTCTCGGAAATTCACTTCCCCTTCGATTACGCAATCAATTTCTCGGAAATTCACTTCCCCCTCGAGTCCTAGATCAATAAAATTGTTCCCGTTAGAATTCAATGCGCATGTGCAACCTTCGTCCCGGAGTTATTACACATAGAAACATCAAATAAATCGACCTTGGAAAAAGAGGTCATTGACCGATTACGCAATCTTTCTCCCTAGGGACTCTATGCCCATATATGGACTCCCGTCACGACCTTTATAATCATTTCTACTAACGTCTGTATACTTCCAAATAACCAATACTATATGTTAACATTGGGTAAAGTTCATAACTTTCAGCCCTCCCCCCGGGAACTTCGGGGGACTAAGTCATCCTAAAAGACATACTTATAATATTTTCGAACATGCTGAACAAAATGGCTATTTCAAAATTTTGATCAGGTGACTTTGGGAAAAAAATGAGCGTGGGAGGGGGCCTGGTTGCCTTCCATTTTTTTGGTCACTTAAAAAGGGCACTAGAACTTTCAATTTCCATTCCAATGAGCCCTCTCACAATATTCTAGGACAACTTGGTCGATACGATCACCCCCGAAAAAAAAAACAACAACAAATAAACACGCACCCGTGATCTTTCTTCTGGCAAAAAATGCAAAATACCACATTTTTGTAGATGGGAGCTTGAAACCTCTACAGTAGGGTTCTCTGATACGCTGGATATTGTGGTGTGACTTTCAATAAGGTTCTATGGCTGTTAGGGGGTGTTTCCCCCTTTTTCCGAAATTCAGGAAAATTTTCTCAGGCGCCTAACTTCTGATGGGTACGATTAAACTTAATGAAACTTATATATTTAAAATCAGCATTAAAATCCGATTCCTTTGATGTATCTATTTGTATCAAAATACCGTTTTCTAGAGTTTCGGTTACCATTGAGCCGGGTCGCTCCTTACTTACAGTTCGTTACCGCGAACTGTTTGAACTACAAAGGTACAAAAAAAAATTTCATGAAAATGGCCTTTTCAATAAAAAACGAACAGAAATTCATCTAAAAAAACTTTTTCCATAAAATAAGCTTTCCAAAGTAAAGTAAAGAGCTGAAATAAATCAAAAAATGCGCAGAAATGAAGTCAAGTAATCATCCAAGCGCAAAACTATCACAAATCAATATCAATAAATAAATGAAACTCAAAATGAACAGAAATTGGAATAGATAGCTGAGTCAAACTCGAAACGAGCAAAAACTAACATTAGTAGGGCTGATAACCCCCATGTCTTCTCAAGACCAGCACATAATTTGCGCTTTACTGTAAACAAAATATGTTTAAATGTTTTTACTTTTTTACTTAAATAAGCAAAAAAAAATTTTACTCACCTTTGTTTACCCTTTTTTATTTTAAGGAATAAATATCCGTATGGTATATTAAACTGACAATCCAGGGTCTTTTTTTTTTCAGTAAAGCTTAAGTCATCTTCTGGTCTTGAGAAGGCATGGGGGTTGTCAGCCCTAGTAATGTTAATTTTTGCTCGTTTTGAGTTTGACTCGCCTATTTATTGTAATTTCTGTTCGTTTTGAGTTTTATTTAATTGTTATTAGTGATTTGTCGTAGTTTTACGCTTGGAAGATTGTTTGACTTTATTTCTGCCCATTTTTGACTTAATAGAGCTCTTTACTTTTCTTTGAAAACCTATTCGGTGGAAATTTTTTTTAAATTAATACAAATACATGACACCGTCATTCAGCCAGGAGGGGGGGCTGGCGCCCCCTTGCCCCTCCCCCCCCCCCATTATGGGTGCCCATGGTAGTGCGTTGTTTATGTAACTGTTCATATCGGTCTGGTATCAGAATAAAGTGCAGTGTGAAATGATCCGTCTATTCACGAGGAATGTTACTAGCGTTTTTTCATCCAGTATTTTATATTGTCTTTTTAGGCCTAAGCTTACTATTTTTCAAGGTTTCTTTTTTCATTTTGCTGTGTGTATTTTGCTATGTTGCAACTGAATTGGTCCAACAAATACACAATGTATGTATCTTTGCCGTGTATAATTCTGTCATCTCTACCGTTTCTTATTGAGTACGGTACGTGTCACCCCGATCTAATTGTCAGCACATAGAGTTCGAGACATCAGGTAAAAAAAAAATATTTGACTTTTAATGATGAGGAGGTTGAGAGAATTTGAAAAAAAGTCAGCTTACTTAATCTGAAGGGTTTTTACCAATGTAACGCTCCATTAACAGATGAAGCTTATGATGAATACTTATCTAGCTTCCCGTTTAGTCTACATTCACCGGTAGGCAAGTGCGGTAGAAATTATCGAGGGGCTCTGAGAACAGTTTTCACTATTTGCCGAGGTGTACTTGAGAGTTTGGGTTCTATTACTTCGCTTTTGCATGGTGATAAATTGCCATTTTGGATCCATGTGAAACTTTTCTTGTAAATGGTAGTGAAAACCTTGGTAGTTGAAAATGGTAATTAAAAAACCTTGTGTTGGTTATAATTTTACTTACATTAATAGAATAACACGATCCGCTGGGGGGGGGGGCTAGGATTTTTGTTCAAAATGTGATCCCATGGGTAATTAAGAATGAGTTGTCTAGTTTTAACAAGGAAATGATTTTTGAAAGACTGTCGATTGAGATTATAGCAAATAAAAAAAATATTAACAGTTTTTAGATAAGATTGATGAAAATGGAGATCTGGTGAATATCTGGGATTTTAATTTCGATATCTTGTGATAATATAAATTACGAGCTACGTAATTAATATACTCAAGAAAAGTCGCGTGATTTTCTTTGTTCAAATTTTGCGTAATCTTTAGTTCCCTCATGTAGAATTCTTACAAGAATAGCAGAGCAAACTGCAACGTTATTAGATAATATTTTTACCTTAATTAATCTTTTCCAAACACGAGTTCTTCTAAATGATGAGAGTGACCACTGTACTATAATCTCTGATCTGTGCTTAAATTATCGCCCTAAAAATGGGATGAATATTATAAAGAAAAATTTTAGTAAATATAATATTTTTAATCTTAAAAATAAGTTGTCAGGAATGGATTGGAATTATATTCTGGAATCAAAGTGCCCCGAAGAGGCTACAGTGATGTTCCTCGAAAAATTTCAAATGTTTTAACGAAGTATGTCCATTTGTGTCTCGTAAGTGTAAATAATATAATACGCCTACTAAGCCGTGGATTTCGCCAGGTATTTTGAGATCAATTCAGGTAAAAAATTTGCTATCTAAAAAATATGTCACAGAACCAAATCAGGATAAAAAAAAAATATCAAATTTTGTTAATTATAAAAACACATTATCAAAATTGATTCGGAATTCAAAAAAGCTATATTTTGAGGCTCAGTTTTTGCAATCACAAGGTAGCCAAAAACAGACATGGAGGTTAATTAATTTGCTAGTTAGGAAACATAAGAAGTCTTTACAACCGAGTGAAATGATTGGCCAAGATGGGATTATAGTAAATAATGAAAATGAAATTGCCGAAGTTTTAAATAATCATTTTGTAAGTATAGGTGAAAAAACAGTAAACTTATCATCACCATTGTCAGATTATGATTCCTACCACCACCTTTAGACAAATCAATGTTCCTATCTCCAGTCACTGAATCCGAGGTGATGAACATTTTTACGCTTATGAAACGTGGCAATTATGAAGCGTTAGACGGTTCTTATTCTAACCTTGTGAAAGTTGTTATGCCTGGTATGACAATTGTATTTACACATATAAAAGATTTAATATTTCAGACTGGAGGTTTCGCCACTCTTTTTAAGGTTTCAAAAGCTATTGCTCTGCTTGAAACAGGATGACCGTAATAATCCGTTTAATTACCACCCAATTTCAATACTGTCTGCGTTTTCTAAAATTGTAGAAAGAGCGTTATATCATCGGATGTATAATTTTTTTGAAAAAATCAGAATTATTTTCAAAGCTTCAACGAAAGGGACATGGGACTGATCATCCTATGATGCTCAGTCATGATGCTATGATGCATTAACCAGTTTGTGAGTGATTCTCTTGACAAAGAAGAAATTCTGCAAGCATGTTCAAAAAGCGTTCGAATCAATTTCTCATTTGATTTTATTTTCTAAGCTTAATATTTCGGGTGTTCGTGGGAAAGCACTGGATTTAGTAAAATTATATCTTTCTGACAGAACTCCAGTCTTCTATATTTTTGTTTAAAGTTAAATTCGACCGTGGAGATCTTCCTAAATATTTTTATCAAATGAACCTGTTCTTTATGTCCCAAAATGTCCATTTCCACTCGATCTGGGCCTCGTCTATTAATACCTTTGCCAAAATGTGATAGGTCAAGATTTACAGTGTTTATGGTTCCTTTGATTTGGTCTAAATTTGTTGCATCTATAGATGTAACATTCTCACTTACTGTCATTAGATCTCGGCTCCGAACGTTACTAATTAAGTGCTTTTAGCATTAAAAACTTATTTTTGGTGTAGGATCGTGTCTTGAATTTATGATTTTTAATATTTTGTGATTTTTTGGATATGATCTTTCTGCATTCTCTGCCCACTGTAAGCCTGATAATTGGTATTATTAAGTTAGTATTGTCTCGAATGAACGTGTGTTTGGCAGTAGTTTGGTGTGGCATGTCAATGTTATTTCTTTAATAAGAAAAAAAGAAAAGAATGGTCGTGTTTATTTCAGTAGTATCATGTATTTCAGTAGTAGTAGTATTTTGTTTTCTTGTCATTGGTATATGAGCTCTGCTCCCCGCCAACGGAAAAAATTAGTAAAATTGTGTATTTTATTGCTATTATAATAAAGAACCTTGAACATCTAAGGCTAAATCTATTACAGATTTGAAGGAATCATTTGCTTCGCCAAAAATGTTCATTTTGCTGTTGCCGTAGGCAGGATGTGGCCCCATCACAATTGCCAAAAGGGGCAGGGTCAGGACTTTCAGAGACCAAAATTTCGAAATCTTCAGAAATAGAAGTAACCAGTATGTACTTTACAGTACACTTTCTTTTTGATTTCTTTAAATTTATGGAGAAATTAAAACTTCATTCACGATGTTTGAGTTCAAACTTTAAAGCAGGGAGAGTTAGCACCTCCCTTTCAAAATGGCAGTTGATTACTGGTGATTTGAATATTCTGAAATTATTAGCTTGGGGCTATAAAATCGAATTTGATAGAACATCACTGGAAAATCTTCAAACAAAAAACAAAAATTTTAGTCTTGGTGAATTACAGGTATTGATAAAAGTGGTTGATAATTTGTTTCATAAGGGTCTTATTACAAAAATTCCTAAGGTCACAAACAGGGAAATAGACTGTCTTCCTCTTATTTTTACAGTGCAAAAGAAAGATGGTTCTTCAAGATTAATTTTCTGCTGCTTTAGCTTTATCTTTATCGGCTGCTTTTCTGCTGCAAAATCAATCTGCTGCTTTATTAATGGCCAAAAATTGTTATATGGCTTCAATTGGCCTTGTGGATTTATTATTCTTGCCCTGTTCATTCTGGTGATCAGATGTTTTTTTTTGTTTTGAATTGGACCTTTGCTATATTTCTTACACATGTAGGCGAAATGGCTTATCAACAGCTCCAAGAATTCTGACAAAGATAAGAAAACCTATATTTTATCTTCTTCAAACAAAAGGGTATTTGTCAATTCTTTCCGTCTATAAATTTTTCGATGATTGGGATAAAGTTTTTAAATCTGTTCAGCAAAAATAGACTGCCTCGTGATTGGTAATCAGGTTTTTATTGATCTAAATGAAATCTCATTGACAAAATGGTGGGTAAATTTCCCAAGGAGGAGTTCCTGTAAAGGGGTATGTATAGGGGAAATGTTGACTCCAGTTTGGGACCAAATTTCGCTTTGGGACACCAATCCAAACAACATTTTTAATTTGGGCAGCGTATTGTGGTGTCCCAATGCTGTTCGAATAGCTGAATTTTCTAAAGATTCAAGTATCTTAAAGGTAGATGGGTCAAAAGGAAAATAATTTTTTTGTATGGTGGAGAATAAGGAATTTAAAGTTAAAATCACGGATGAATAATCCCCATCCGCGGAGGCAGTGAGTGTGGACGAGGAGGAGTCGCTGAAAAGTGACTTTGAATCCTTGTCGACAATCATAGGCTCCCAGAGCCTGGAGCCAGAAATGGCGGAAAGTTCAAAGGATTCTGAGGCTGAGAAAAGCACAGACAACACAAGTTGCCGCTCTCACCCAGAACAGAGCAAGACTGAATTTGGGGCAAACCCGGTAAAAAATCAGAACGATGAGTGCTGGGAAAAGCCCCGGCGCAAAAAGAAACCCAACCAGAGGGAGAGGAGGAAAGCCAGGGGGCTTTGGGCGGGTAGTCTGCAGGAGACATTTCATAAATGGTGAAGGGAAGGTTCCATATCATTATCTACTAGGTAAGTTCAAGCTCACCACGTTGGCCGAGAGAAGGAACCTCCTATGCCTTCCTTTCGGTACCAAGACCCTGTTTGTTCCTCGATTACGTTCCATCATCCCCGAACCCTACCTTCCTGCCCGCAACAGACCGTCCCATATAAAGTCCCAAAAAGTCCCCAAACTGACTCCCATCCCCGCTATACATGAAAGATATCGGAAGAGTTTTGTTCCGTGTTTTGTTGAGTTGGGCTATACAATAGCCAGAAAAAATAGTCTTTAATTTTATTGTTATCTATTTATTTTTTTTTTCTTTTTGAATTTTTAACTAAATTTTTGACTCATCATATTTTTTTTATGTATTCTCATTAATTTTATTGTTCTCTATTGACTTTTTAATTATTTATGTTTAAATTTATATGTTTCTCTATTGACTTTTTAATTAATTTTACATATTTTTATTTTTGACTTTTTAATTAAGTGTTGACCTTTTCATATATTTTTTTTACAATGAATTATGTTTGACGTGGACGTCACGTTCTTTTGATTATATATATATATATATATATATATATATATATATATATATATATATATATATATATATATATATATATATATATCATCAGGGCGGATCCAGGATTTTTTTTCGGGGGGGGGGGGGTTTACTAATTTTTTACTTTTTCGGGGGGGGTTACTAATTTTTGACTCAGTTTTGACTAATTTTACTGATTTTTAACTAGGTTCGGGGGGGTCCCCCCCCGAACCCCGAATTTTGGGGGGGGGATTCAAACCGGGTAACCCCCTGCCCCCTGGATACGGCATTGATATATATATATATATATATATATATATATATATATATATATATATATATATATATATATATACGTGGCAATTATGAAGCGTTAGACGGTTCTTATTCTAACCTTGTGAAAGTTGTTATGCCTGGCATTACAACTGTGTTTACACATGTAAAAGATTTAATATTTCAGACTGGAGGTTTCGCCACTCTTTTTAAGGTTTCAAAAGCTATTGCTCTGCTTAAAACAGGATGACCGTAATAATCCGTTTAATTACCGCCCAATTTCAATACTGTCTGCGTTTTCTAAAATTGTAGAAAGAGCGTTATATCATCGGATGTATAATTTTTTTGAAAAATCAGAATTATTTTCAAAGCTTCAACGAAAGGGACATGGGACTGATCATCCTATGATGCTCAGTCATGATGCTATGATGCATTAACCAGTTTGTGAGTGATTCTCTTGACAAAGAAGAAATTCTGCAAGCATGTTCAAAAAGCGTTCGAATCAATTCCTCATTTGATTTTATTTTCTAAGCATAACGTATCGAGGGTTGGTGGGAGAGCATTGGATTTAGTAAAATTATATCTTTCTGAGAGAACTCCAGTCTTCCATATTTTTGTTAAAAGCTAAATTCGACCGTGGAGATCTTCCTAGATATTTTTATCAAATGAACCTGTTCTTTATGTCCCAAAATGTCCATTTCCACTCGATCTAGGCCTTTTTCATATATTTTTTTACAATGAATTATGTTTGACGTAAACGTGAACGTCACGTTCTTTTTATTTTTATATATATATATATATATATATATATATATATATATATATATATATATATATATATATATATATATATATATATATATATATATATATATATATATATATATATATATATATATATAATGGCTTTGTGATATATAAATGTAGTGTTTTTTTGTTGTTTTTTTTTACCTAAAATTCAAATTCGGCAAACATGCTGTGAAAGAATTTTTAAAATAAAATTTGTATCTGTTCTATTTAGACATCTCCCCACATTGAGACGCCTCAAGGGGGAGGGCCTGGATTGGAGTCTGGACATAAGTCCCTGGCCGGCGACCCACCTCAACCGAAGGGTAAGAAGAGAGATAGGACCAACCTGTCTCAAAATACAACCCCGGAGGGTGCTCTGGTAAAACTGCGTCCCAAAGTAGAGAGGAGAATGAAAGAGGCTCCGAGAGCACCGAGAGAAAAGAGTGGCGTTGCTGAAGTAGCCAAATTTATACACGTAAAGGTAAGGCAGGGCGAGTGGCAACCCCTCCAGAAAAATAATGTCATCCTATTGATGGAAGCTGTTGAGGCCAAAATCATGGAAGGCAATCTAAAATTTGGTCCCGATGTTACCCCCACGATATTGGAGGAGTGTAAAAATAAAAATGAGGTGCCAGGATGAGAGGATGGCATCAGGATTAAGGAGGATTTTAACAGGTTGGAGCAGGGTTATGTTGCCCAGGGACAGGTTCCCTCGCCCCAGGGACACACCTCCGAGAAGAAATTTCTCTATTGAGGATCTGAATGTTGGGTCACTGGAGAAGCTGATGGGGCTTTTGGTGGCCTGCAATCGTTTCCTCACTAAAGAGAAAATTGAAGGAACCAAGACCCACGTCAAGGAGGGAAAGACCAACTTCCACATGGCAATTGACATGGACTTGGTCCCTGAAGTGGAGAAGCAGAACTTCCGAAGCAGAACTCCCCATTGAAATGAGGAGCCACGCGCTCCTCAATCCCCTCTACAAGAAGCCCGTGGTGTCCACCACATCAAAGGACGGAGCGGGACCTTCCAGTTCCATTTAAATTGAAATGATTCCAGTATATGAGTCTTGGGGGCTAGAGTGCTGGCAGGTCAATCTGCACCACTGCCAAGCCGCCTCTTATAATCTTGGAAGAGAGCTTGCAAAAGACATTCATTGCGATTGTCCAGAAGCCATGGGTCGTCGGAGGAAAGATCATGGGGAATTTCAGAGGTGCTAAACTCCATGTACACATTGAGATGAGCCTCTGCTCCCAAAGCGTGTATTTATCATTCAAAATATTTGGATACTTGGAAGTTGTCTAAATATTGTTCTAGGGATGTAGTAACTATTATGGTAAAAAATCTGATTGGCCATGAATGTGGGGTATTTAGTTCAGTTTACATGCCATATGATGAGAAACCACCATATTTCAGCTCCCTCCTGAAATATGAACATAGTCAGCCTCTTGACTAAGACTACTCTCAGTTGTAGTGGATGCCTCAGATTTTTTTTATATCTTTTTTCGTAATAAAACTTTTAATAGCATGAACACCTGTATATAAAAACAATATTGTCAACACTATACACAAGGAAATAAGCTGCATATTTGAAGATTGATGAAAAGTTTTTTTTTGGCAGAAAACTACATATTAAGCTCTATGCTTCCAATTACAATTAATATAGTGTTTAAAAGGATCATCCATCTCTCATCCACTCGAACAGGTAGAACAATTTTATGGAGAGTCGGTAGATTAGAAATAAAACCAACGATAATGGATTGCTATTACTTTTTTAACCTGGTGTGGAAAGGGTGACTGGGAAGTCATATTTCGCAGGCGGTCATTGCTGAAAAAGTATGTCCATCAGATTCTTCCAATTTTCCGGTGTCACTTAAATTTAAGAGTATCGAGAAGAAGCTGGAAAGATGTAGTTGCACGCCAAGTCTCAGCTCCGCAAAACAGAACTGAACAGACTGAAGCTCCAAAGATCTGTATTGTTCATTTGGACATTGGCTTCTTCCAAACATTGCTCATCCTATCGAAGACAGCAGATGACTCTTCCGAGCGGGCAACAGCTTCGTGATAAATGCAGCCGTCCAAAGATATAATAGAACCAAGATAAGTGAAGTGGTCAGCTACTTCGATTTGGTTTCTGGCGATCGAGTATCTTGATTTGTAGGTGTCAGACTTTGACTCAGCTACCATTACCTTTGTCTTCTTCCAGTTAATGGATATTCCAGTCTTGGCAGCTTCTTCCTAAAGCTTTTTCAAAGTCTGGACTAGCTGTGACTTGGATTTGGTGACCAGTACTATGTCATCAGCAAAATCAGAATCGGTGACAACTATGTCTCCGTACTTTAGTCCAAAGCTCAGCTTCCATGTTGTTGACTGTACACACCGGGTTGGAACTATTTAGACATAGTCATGATATATGTTAATAGGAGTTTACCCAGCTACAATGAAGAATTTTGGGCTTTCGAATGGCTAATAAACCAATTTTACCAATGATTTTTATGTTGTACAGTTCACGGAACCAGCAGAAGATCCAATTTACCATCAGTCTTGACGTGTTTTTTTTTTTTTTTTTTTTTTTTTTTTTTTTTTATATACTAGAAACTTGCGACTTGTGTTAGTAGTTAGCCTAAAAGGCACAAAAAAATTCTCCGGACTTTTTACTTCAAAAGGAACGAAATAGTAAATAATTGCGTCCTTAGTAAAGGTAATACTAGCCCTCGAGATAGGCTAAAGTCAATATTTTGCGGTAACTATCTTACTAGAACTCAGTAGGCATGGTCGTGAGCCCTAGTTTAGCTGTCTAGGGCCAAACTAATATAGAGAGGGAAGGTAAACACTGAAGTTTTGCAATAGGAATTTTTAAAGGAAATTAGAATAAATTTAGTTCGGGGCCTTTATAAAGTGGACATTATGTCAAAGTCAAATTTTCTCTATATTTTTGCTCCAATTTTCGACATGTCAAAAACAATCCCTAAAATTATATAAATAGTCAGAGCGCCAGATTCTGTATATTGCTTTTTGACATTTCGATTAGTACCCATGCCGGAAGGTACAAAAATATTAAGGGTGGATCCCAGGGTAGTCGACCATAATGAAAACGAATATCGTAGGGCGCATGTTCGCCGTTGGGGCGTTTCTGAGATATAGGCCAAAACACCAATGGGGATTTCGACGATTCTTTTTTTTTTTTTTTTTTTTTACAGATAAGATTGTTCAAATCCAGCGTACTCTTAAGTCAATCGAAAGAAGAGACTTGGGGCTAAACGTATATGATATTTGTTTGTAAAAAAAAAAAAAAAAAAAAAAAAGTACACTTTTTACTGCAGTTTAAAAAAAAAGTTCAGATTTTTGTCAACAAATTTCTAACAGAAAAGTTAAAAACTCGAATTTTTTTCAAGACACAGTAATTTTCTTATATAAAAAAAGAAAGCCCGTTTAATTCCGAGCACATTGAGCTAAGAAAAAAAGTCTAAATTATTGTGTCTGAGGGGTCTGCAACTTTTTTAGCGAGTGTACCCGATATAATACTGTCAAAGTAAAGGTAAACACCAGCTAGTTAATGTTATTTATTCAGGATGGGACATGATCGGTTTGTTAGAACTATGGCTCGAAACATTGACTAGGGTGTAGTTTTCGGGTTCTTGGGTGTCAGTACCCGATAGCAAGTAATCTTGGTATCACGACGATTCAGAAAGTTCGCCCACGGTACTTTGCGCCTCATTTTGGTCAAGTCATTTAGGACATTTAGTCAAGGTCGTCCCTCACACAAACTCAGTGGTGATAAAGATAACTTTACCTAAGATAATCATGAAAATTGGTCAATGTCACAGAAGGTGATTATTAGAGTGTTCACAGTCATGTTTGACAAAGCAAAACGGATACGTCAGCTACATTTTATTAGAGCTCTTTATGTCCCTTCTTTGCAAAACAATCCTAAATGGCATTCATCATGTCAGAAGGATCTGTACAGACTTGTACCCAATCAGCCAGTGAACGAACCGCGGACAAAAGCAGATCCTCAAGGCACCTTTTTGCACCAGAATTTGAATACCAACAGAATTGTGTGGAAAACCACAGAAGAAAGTTAGCGGACAGAAAGTACCGCTGATAAAAGTTGCTAAAAATGCTTGGGCAGACAACATTTATGCAGCCGCTACACAGCTCAGAGAAGAGTTCCTGGATGTGTTCTTCCATTTGGACAATGGCCTCGGTTGTAAACCGAGAGGATTGTTTTGCAAAAAAACTATCAACGTCTTCTAATTCAGTTGCAAGATCGGCAGAGCGATCACTGCGCAGCCGTGATGCACATTTTTCGAGGATTGCAACATTCTTCACCCTGCAGAGGGAATCTTCTGTTACATCCTGGCAAATCACATACTTGCTTGTGGGATATTCTCTCACGACTTCGCAAAGTCTGTAAAATCAAAGAGTGGATAAAAGAAAAAGTGCGTAAACCACGAATTATTGGACCATCAAAAACTGATACGTCAGCTATATTTTACTAGAGCTGTATTCTGGCACTTCTTTGCGAGGGTCCTCTCCAGGTTCAAGCTGGAAAGAGAATTGAAGATGCTTCCTTAAATATCTGATTGTATGATTTGCTTTCACAAAATTAAGTTGAGATAAAATGAGTCTGAGGAGGACTCTAGCCAAGAAGGGACGGAAAGAGCTCTAATAAAATGTAGCTGACATATCCGTTTCACCACTGATCTTTATCACCACTGAGTTTGTGTGACGGACCACCTTGACTAAATGTCCTAAATGACTTGACCAAAATGAGGCGCAGAGTAACGTGGGCGAACTTTTTGAATTGTCGTGATACCAAGATCACTTGCTATCCGGTACTGACACTCAAGAACCCGAAAACTACACCCTAGTCGATGTTTTGAGCCATAGTTCTAACAAACCCATCATGTCCCATTCTGAATAAATAACACTAACTAGCTGGTGTTTACCTTTACTTTGACAGTATTACATCATCACTTCAGGGTCAATGTCTTTCTATCTGCCCAGGAATGATTGAAAAAAAACTTCTGTCACGTGATGAAAAAAAAAAACTTCCCGCTAGGTAGCAGGTTACTAAACAAAATTCCTAATATCGGGTACACTCGCTAAAAAAGTTGCAGACCCCTCAGATAAAATAATTTAGACTTTTGTCTTAGCTCAATGTGTTCGGAATTAAACGGACTTTCTTTTTTTATATAAAAAATTACTGTGTATTGAAAAAAAATTTGAGTTTTTAGCTTTTCTGTTAGAAATTTGTTGACAAAAATCTGAATTTTTTTTTTAAACTGCAGTAAAAAGTGTACTTTTTTTTTTTTTTTTTTTTTACAAACAAAAATCATATACGTTTAGCCCCAAGTCTCTTCTTTCGATTGACTTAAGAGTACGCTGGATTTGACCAATCTTATCTGTAAAAAAAAAAATTAGAATCGTCGAACCCCATTATAGGCCAAATTTTGTATTTTGGCCTATATCTCAGAAACACCCCAACGGTGAACATGCGCCCTACGATATTCGTTTTCAGCATGGTTGACTACCCTAGGATCCACCCTTAACATTTTTTTACCTTCCGGCATGGGTACTAATCGAAATAAGCATGATACAGAATCTGGCGCTCTGACTATTTATATAATTTTAGGGATTGGCTACGACGGTTCAGCGAACCGTCGAAGAGGAGTTTGTGCGTGTGGAGTCCGAAGAAGATGGCTGCAGTAGTGATTCGAGGTCTTTTCAAGATATCTTGCTAGTGGTGATAGCCGAATCCAGTGACTCCGATGCAGAGTTTGACACTCAGTTAAACCCGAACAAGTTTCAGTGAACGAAGACAGCAGACCATTTTCCGGCAACCAAAGCACTGGATCGCAGACTCCATCCCGCCGGTGTAGCACTAGAAATAGTTCAATGTTTGGCAACCAGGATAGAAATACACTATTCATTGCAGCTAAGATTTTGAAGCGAGCAATCACTGATCAGAAGCTAAACGCCAAAGCAGAAGACTTGCACATGACACCGGACCAGATCTCCCAAATGATACCAAAAGACCTCCACAACTTTCTTGTTTACTTTCTAGAAGAAGAAGAACCGTGGGACAATCAAGAGGTAAAACAAGACTATATGCCGAAGGCAGAACAAAGACTTAAGAACATACCCAAGATATTTTATTTTTCGTGTTTTGTGTCGAAACCCCGAAACATATTGGGCTTTCAGTTTGTGTTTATAATAAGACTCGAAGCAGAGATATCCTTCAAGTTCTGAATAAAAGTGGTTCTGAGGTATCGTACGATACTATTCGACGACTCCTAGCATCAGCGGTAGACGAAATGAGGACTCACACCACAGCAGACAGCGTCTATGTTCCTCCTGGCATAATAAAAGATGATTCTTTGATCCAATTCATGCATGACAACCTCGACTTTCTATGGTCCTCCCTCGATGGCACATCAGCCCATATTACTAGTATGGCAATGATGCAGACCAGAGAAACAGGTCAGTTGAATGTCTACCGAAAGAAAAGCTTGAAATCAAGTGTCAGGAATCGAAGATCTTAAGGAAAACGATGATCGAGAAAGAACTCCTTCCTGTTAACTTACTTCTCGAGACTCCAAAAGAAATTAGACACCTGGACAAGGCAGTAATGCTGGCTAGAGAATGCCCAACACAGCTCTTGGCCACAGAAGAAAGCCCCCCGTCGTGACCAAGCTATCGAACGATTTACAGTAAAGTCTCGAAGGAAAATGTTCCTAAAAGCAACGTGTTTTACTTGCCTTTCCTTCATGAAATACCAAACAACCGTGCAACCGTCGAAAAATCTCTGCGGACGTTCATGGCGATGAGTAAAGCTGTCGGATGTGACGATACGGTGGTCACGCAAGATCTCTTCATTTATCAGCTAGCACAGGGAGTGAAAAGTAAATACCCGGATGACTTCAAAAATGTGATCCTACGGATGGGAGGCTTTCACCTCCTGTTCAACTATCTCAAGGCAGTTAGTAAGATAATGGACAGCTCCGGACTCAAAGAGATTATAGTGCAGGCAAAGCTGCTGCTTCCTGGTACTTGCGAAATGGTATTTCAAGGGAAAGGCTACTATCAAGCTATCAATGCCTACTGCATACTATACGAGGTCTTGCTAGCCCTCTACTGGGAGTCCTTGGAAGAGTATTACTCCGCAGCACAAGAAGACTTATCCCGTCTGGACCAGCTGGGTAGTGCCATTGAGTTATTCAGGACTTCATTGGCAAACGGTGCTGACGCGCGAACTGCACTTCAGGAGGCAAACGATACCTTAATCACTTTGGCTCCCATAATGAATGCCTTCGACACCCTGTGAAATGCGTCGCCCACGTTTGCTTTTTGGCGCCAGATCTTGGAAATACTTGAAATAGCGATGCAATTCATTCATGCTGAACGAGAGTGTGACTGGGAGTCTCATTTGACAGCAACTGCTCGGATGTTGCCTTACTTGGCGGTGGCTGACCATCCTTAGTATACAAGATGTCTTATACAGTACCTATCAGACATGCGAAGTTTACCACAAACCTTTCCTGGTGTACACAGGAAGTTCATGAAAGGATACTTCGCAGTAAAGAGAACGCACACCAGATTCACGGCCACATTGTCCGATCAGATACTGGAATGTACAGTGAACAAGGATGCAAAGACGACGGCCGGAATAATAGGAGAACAAATGGATGACAGACTGAAGCTTGGTTCTTACCTTGTCGATTTCCGCTGTCACCAGCAATGTTTTCTTGCAAGTAGTCAACGTATCAACAGAGACATTGAAACATCACGAAGACAATCAGTAGACGACGACGCGATTACAACTTTCGCGAGATAGAGTTCGAGACATTTTCACTACATGTGGTAATCCGTTCAGCAGAGTGGACTTCGACCTAGTGAGTATTGTGACGTCAGAAGTTGTGGACGATTGTTTCTGATATTACTTGCGTAGCCACAAAAGGAAAGAGGTGGCTGAGGATTTTCTGTGCAACAGGAAAGAAGATGTGAAAAAGGTTGCCCTTCGAACTATCCCTTCAGAGAGAAAAACTCAGAAAGCCAAGGTTGTCCTTAGAACCGATTTCCTGAGCTCTAAAGTAACAGCCTTGAAGAGAATCATTACTGCTCAGTTGAGCTACGGCGAAGAAAAGGAGAAAGCAGTTGCAAAGATCCTCACAAGAAATTCTTCCTTTCCCTCCATCCATTTTTGAACATCTTCCGCAACAATCAACCAAGACATCCTCTGGCTGGAAAATGAGGACGGGGAACAAAGCTGTGCTGTTGAACTGGCTAAGAAAAGAAAGAGGACTTGCAGCTTGGCCGGTGACTTTAATCCAAAAAAACAACATCAGCTACAGTACACATCATTGACATAATGTCCAAGATAAGGTCATATCGGCCTGCCAGGTTTGAAACAGTCAATTCCTTCGCGGAAAGATTGCTTCTATCGTTGCTGAATGATCTTCCAGTGGGTATTCCTGAAGTCCACATTGTCGCAGATCGGTACGAAGGACTATTTGGGAAGCTCACGGACACCAGAGAGTCGATCTCCTTGAAATTAGCATGCAGACTCCGACGAGGGAAAGGGAAAAACCTCGAGATTTCCGCTCTTAGCACAATTGAAGAATGGGATGCCGTACTTGCAAGCTCAGCGTCTAAAAGTCGGCTCTTCGAAATTTTGTATGAAACCTGGGAGGAGATGGGTGATCAGATTCTAAACGCATTCAACCTTTTTCTCTCAGGTAGGTTCAAGGAAAGATTTAAGGTGTCTCTGGTCAAGCGTGGCTGAAGTCCAATTTTACCAAAACACTGTTACTAAGAGGAATGCTTGTCCTCCAGCCACGAAGAGGCTGACTAACGCCTTATGACACATGCCAAGTACGCTAGCCCTTACGCTTGTTGCATCGTTGTGCATGCCAACGGCACAGACTTGGCAGTAACCTGTGTTCATTTTTTTAAAGAGCTTCAAGCTCAGGGACTGAACGAACTTTTCTTGAAGTTCCCGGCTTACATTATCCCAGTACACTAGCTGGTGGATGGAGTCCACTTGTCCAAAGAGCAGCAGATTATGTTACCGTTCGTGCACTGTCTGTCAGGGTGTGACACAACGAACTTTTTCTTCGGCGTCGGGAAAGCTTCTTTCTTAAACACCGTGGCGTCTCCAACTTTTGCCTCAAAAATGGTGTCTGTGACGGAGCGGATCAAGGATGCAGAAGGGAAGATTTCAGTTGGCCCGTTTAGAGAAGTTTCCGGCCTATCAAAATCCCTGGTCATTGAAATGTACGGTAAACAGGCCGGATTCAATTCACTGGCGACAGTAAGGGCTTGCATTTGGTGCCAGAAACAAGATGTGAGAAGACTGCCACCTTCTGACGACACCTTCGAGCCATGCATACGAAGAGCCATATTCGCTACATGGATAATCTAGTCGTCAGTACAGGCTTGGCCGAGCATTCCAGATCCACTCCTCCATGGATGGAAAAAGGCTGAAGGGGAGTATATGCGGTTGTCTCAAGCTGTAAAGAAGCATCAAGCCAGGAAGCCTACTGCAGATGCAAAAGTGGAAGATGTAGGAAAGACTTCAGCAGCTCGAAAATGAAAGGATGCTGCAGCTTATGCTCCTGCCGTGGAACGAGGAGGGCATGCAAAGAGTATGACCTTGCCCCATCTGAATTCTCGGAAGAAGAAAATGAGGAATATTTTTGAAAGTTTTATTTGATACCTTTTGCTTTTAAGTACAACAGGTCCCTAATCAGTTACTGTTACCCAATTTTACGGGCGGGCCGAGTAAGACAACTCCAGTGTGCCGACTGAATCCATCTGTGAAGCAGAATTTTCTCATGTAGTAAATAGCTTAGTCATATCAGTGGCAAATCAGGTCCCAAAAAGGTAATTGCAGACCCCTTAGTACACCAGAAAACATATTCGTCCGTTCTAAAAAAAAACACTTTTTTTAGTCAAAATTTTTGTTTAAACCTATCTTTATTTTTAATTAAAAGTTAAAAATTTTAAACAGTTAGAAAGTCTGAAGTATTCCTACCCTTTGAAAAAAAAATAAACTTTGTCCATTTTCACGATACGGCTAGTGATCATTTCAGTGACACTACAAAAAAAATTCGCAGACCTTTTAAAAATAATAATGTTTATATTATTTTTAGCTCAAATTGTACGGAATTGAATTATCTTTATTTTCTAATATGAAAAAAAAGTTTGTTACCTTGAAGAAATTTCGAGTTTTTAGCCTTTTTTCGAGATATTAGTCAAATTTTGCAGCACTTATTTTGAAACTGCAGTAAATAGAGAAAAAAAACTGTTTTTTTTTTTTTCAATTTAAAATCATATTCTTATAGATCTAGATCTCTTCTTTCGATTGATATAACATTACGCCGGATTCCTCAACCCAATAACTCGCAAAAAAATCCTGAATCGTCACACTTAGTTATAGGCTAAATTTGGCATTTTGGCCTATATCTCAGAACCTGCGCCCTACGATATTCGTTTTCAGCATGGTCGACTACCTTCGGATCCGCCCTCAGCATTTTTTTACCTTCCGGCATGGGTGGGTGCACGATACAGAATGTGGTGCCCTGACTAAAAAATGTTTTAGCTAATATATGTTTTTAATGTTGGTTCCTCTAATTTCTCTTTCTTTTTCCAATGTTATAGACCTTTAGAGTTCCTGGACTGTGAAGATCCTATTGATTTGAAGGGAAATGCTACTGCACAAGAAGAACTTGGCTACGGATGCTTAAAGGTAATGCTATTACTTTAAGAAAAAGAAAACAAAAGAAAACAACAATTGTAGCGTATGATGGTAAGTAAAATTGCAGTGACATTAAGCACTATTTCCTCTCTCTCTCTCCCTTCCCCTCTCTCTCTCTCTCTCTCTCTCTCTCTCTCTCTCTCTCTCTCTCTCTCTCTCTCTCTCTCTCTCTCTCTCTCTCTCTCTCTCTCTCGCTCGCTTGCTCGCTCTATTATTTAAAGAGTTCTCATTTAAAAGACAATTGAACCATCCAGTCCCTCTCTTTAAGTGACAAAGGAGATCACGCCATAAGAAAGTACTGAATTTTTGGCATTTAGTCTCATGAAACAGAAATGCTGGGCGAAATTAAGTCCAAATGTTATCAAACGAAAATTCGAAGAGCTGCTTAAATGTTTTATTTTATAGTCTCCCAGTCTCAGAAAACTGGCTTGCGGTATGCCATTTGGCCTCAAACACGTCTGCAATCAATAAAAAATAGGTTATTAGTATTGGCCTTTTATCCAATAATTGTAGCGGCTGTTATGTGTTGCATAATTTCACCAGCTATTAGAGTGGAAACCAGCTGATTATTTTATTAAAAGGTGGGCCTAATCTGGGGCATAAAAAAGTCTTTTAGGCCCACATTCTCTAACTTTCTATGAGAGTTCTTAAGATGAATTGAACGAATATCAAATGACCACAGATTTAGCCTCCGGCATCCCTTCATCAGGCCATAAGATGAAGCTTGTAGTATGGATGCAGAAATTACAATTTATTTTGAAAAGTTAATACCCTAAATGAGCCTTTTTTTTTAAAAGCATCGTTATGTGAAAACTATACTTCAGTATGAATAGTGGAGATAGCGGGGGTAGCAGTCAGCCTCATATTTAGGATAGCCCTGGGTATGGCACTAAAAGCACACAGAA
Organism: Artemia sp. Qi Xiang Cuo; assembly: GCF_049724085.1. Classification (NCBI taxonomy): domain Eukaryota; kingdom Metazoa; phylum Arthropoda; class Branchiopoda; order Anostraca; family Artemiidae; genus Artemia; species Artemia sp. Qi Xiang Cuo. The sequence goes on along the minus strand of NC_142797.1, from coordinate 50,639,096 downwards.
ATTAAATTCTAAGAAATCTCAGCTCTCCACTCTTCACACTAAGTTTTACTTTCTGTCCCAAATACCTCAAGAACTAATGCTCATACACAATGACAATTGGAATGGGATCAGAAGTATTCTTGCATTGGCTCTAGAATCGAAAGACCTGTTCATGCTTATTTGCTTCAAACAATAAAAATGTTATTGATTGTTTATAATAACTAAAATGATTTATTTACAACAAAATATTAGGTAAATAAATCAATTTCCATATCTTACTAACCATATTTCCAGAGCCGTTCCCAGTGTTGGTGGTGTCCAGGGAAAAATTAATTACTGCGCCCCCTCCTGGCTGACATATTAGCAAAAAATCCGAATCAAAAGTGAAAACTTTGATCAGAGTCGGCGTAATTCTCGTATTTCTAAGGTCAACATTGACAAAGTTTTGTCATTAAAATTCCTGTGTTTATGTTACTTTTCTAAAGATTCTAAACTTGAAATAGAGGAAACTCTTAGTCCCTAAACACCCTTGGCATTTTTACTGGGGGTTTTTTTTTTTTTGCCAATTTTTTTGTTTACTGATCTTTTTTTTTTTTTCGCCGCTATTCTAGCGCTTATGAACTAAGGGGTAAATATTCTACCAACGCAATGAAAGTCAATTAGAGATCTGACCTATCAGTCAATTTTAATTGACAATTAACCTTAATCAGCGATTCAACAGAGACAGGCATTTGTTTTTAGGCCCACTAGGGTCGGGCACAGGGGCGCACAACACCAGGGGGCGTAATAAATTATTAATGAGTGACCTTTTTTTTGACAAAAACTGGACTGAAGTGAATTATCGTCAAAGTGCTAGGTGCACTCCGCCTCCGCGCTGCCTGTTCACAGAAAGTGATTTTAAAACAACACAGGAATTTTGTGGTCACTTATTAACAGTCAGATGTCTCCCAAGAATGGCAGCTGAGAATTCGGTATCACCTCGCTCTTTCATTACTTTTGGCTCATCAGTTGCTTTCTGTTCATTGCTTCCACTTTCTCCGAATTTTCGAAAATAACCTCGAAAATCTAGTAAAAGCGGAGCGGTAAAAACGCTTGGGCCTAGAAGCGTCAAAGCTTTAAATCTGGCCCTGGGAATTCCAGAAAAAAAAAATTGGAATTCACAAATGAATTTCTTTTTCTGGGAAGGGAGAGGGCAATTGCAAAAAAAAGAAACTAGATAATTTGACTAGGAAGTGCGTCGATATTCAAAGAAGTTTGGTCAGGGGGTTGGGCCTAAATTAGTCCCTGCCTTCAATCCTAAACAAATCAAAGCCTATTCAACATAAATACAAATAAAAACTAGTGCTATTCAAATTTATCTTTCCTAAATTTTAAACGCAGTAGCAAAACAGCAGTTCCAACCAATACTTTTTTTGGACTTCGTTAACCAGTGTAAATCTAATAGCCTTCAACTCAATGAGCAGAAATCGAAAGTTCTACGCTTCAACCCGCTCAAACGAGATATTACAATACCAGATGTTCCCTTTCCAACTGTTTCGTCCGCGACAATACTAGGCGTGACTTTTACAAGCGATTGCTCGCTTAAACTGCACGTAGACAATATCGTGCGCAAAGGACACTACTCAATCCAAAGTCTAACGAGTATGCGAAGGCTGGGTTTCTCAGATCGTCAGCTCTTACTGGACAATCCTTGAATAATGTTGTCCTGTCTGGGGTCCCCAAGCACAAAACACTGCCTACATGTCAGAGGAACTAGAAGACGTTCAAAAACGTGCTACTAAAATAATTCTTAGATCCAGGTATGTGAGTTACGAGCATGCCCTTGTGGTTATGAGCTTGCCCACTTTTTTCGCCCGGAGACACGATTTGATAGTGACATTCGGGAAATCACTCATGTCAAACGAGAAACATCGCTCAATTCTTCCTCCAACCGCACCGACCCCCAAACTCACCAGGCATCAGAACAGACTACAAATGCCAAACGAACAGATTTGCAAATTCCTTCGTACCATATTTTGTTAGTGTATTAAATAAGTGATATTTTTTTTTCTTAAATGACTGTAAAAATAGCATAACTTAGCGTTCAGTTTTGTCTGCTACGAAAGCTATTTGATTATAGACCTGGGCCCTTCAGTGTATCCTGTATTATTTGCTTATGACAGCAACTTCTTCATCACTGGCACCAATCTACCATTGGCAATAACCTCTGCCCAAGTCCTTCTGAACAGAGTCCAGGCGTGGTGCCTTACGAATAACATGACCATTAATAGCAAAAAAAGCCAAATAGTGCTAGTCAGAACCCCCTACGACTAAGACGTTATTCAACCTGCTCTTGGTCTCAGATACTCCTCCGACATCCTCCCACAAGTGGAGGGTGCCAAGTTTCTTGGTGTATTTATTGACTCATGCTTGTCATTCTCTAATCATATTTCTTACATAACAGCAATAATTTTGAGACAAGTTGCTATGATTAACCGTGTGAATTATTTTTTTTCCTCCTGACATCCTAGTTACCCTCTATTATTCCTTTATTTTTGCTTACCTTTCTTATTGCGGATCAGTTTGGGGAAATACAAAACGGTCTTTCATTAAAAAACTCAAATTTGCCCAAAACCGTGCCATTAAAGCAGTTTTTCGGCTTCCCCGTCTATATCCAACTCGTGATTTGTATTCAGATTTTGGCATAGCTCCACTTGATCAAATCATACAAAAACTAAACTTATCACTTGCTTACTCTGCTTTCCACAATAATCTTCCACCTCAAATACTAAACTTTTATAATATTAGTAATTCGGAAGTCCACTGTCTCTGTTCATCCAGTAGAGCCTTTAAAATTCCTAAATGCGTTTCTAGTACCGCCCAGGAATCTCCCATTTACAAATCTATTATTCAATGGAACAAAATACCCTCCAGAGTTGATCTAGCCATAAGTTTCTGCAAGTTGTATAAAAATTTAACAAAACTTGATAGTATAATTTAATATTTCCATTTTTAACAAATTTGCTCTAATTAGCCATGTTTTATTCTTCTATATTTTTTTTTTCAGTGTTACTTTAATTTTTTTTCTTTTGGTACTTAACAAGTTATCTTCTAGGATCTTTATTGTTATTGATGTTTGTGTTATGTTTTTATTCGAATAAAATTGAATTGAATTGAATTAAACGAATACGATACGATACGAATAAATACTATTTTAACCAAGTTTGAATACATTTACACTAAGAATATTTGGTCCTTATGTACTATCTGTAAAACACGCGCCTCATTATATAGGGAAAATGCTTAAAAAACTAGTCAAACGGGTTTTTTTATTGGATTGGAAACCGTGGTTTGTCATTGCATTTACAATATCTAAACTATTGTTTTTTTGGGTTTAGGGGGAAAAAAGACACCTAGGTTGGGTTAGGCTAGGTTACGCATTTAATAAAAGCTATGCTTTACCCCCACCCCCACCTAATATGCAAATAAATAGCCGAAAATTTTTTCTAAACTATTATATTTTTATCCTATTTTTTTTTATATCATTAGCATTAACAAAACTTCACTTTTCGCGTGTGTTACAGATAGTACATAATCACCGAATATTTCTACCAATTGGTTTTCAGAATAGCTTCTAGTATAAATGCTCCCCCCGATACCTGTTCGTGTAGTAAGTTTACACGGATATATGGGGACACATAATGTGTTTTTCAATGCATAGGGGAGGGGGCAAATTTGTCGCTTTTTCCATTATTTTTAAATACAAAAAGGCTTTGTTCAATGAAAAAATACAAAATGAATTGTCCTACACTTGCACCTACTTAACAGGCAACTTCTTCAAAAATCCAACTTACCTCAGGAATTATATCAACTGAAGAAGCAAAGAGGTACATTATTCGAGCACAAAGATATCCATAAGTATACATGGACATCCCCAGACAAAATTGTCAAAAATCAGATTGCCACTTTCTGATCCGACGACGGTGGAGAACTAGTCTGAAAGACGTGAGAAGTGCGGACGTCGGGTCGGACCATGAACTTCTTGTAGCAACATTCAAGTAGAAACTCCGCTCCAACAGATCTCGACAACCAACAAAACTATCATGAAATTCCAACGTCAAGAAGCTCAGAGACAAAGATGTTGGGAGACAATTCAGCATTAAACTCTCGAACAGATGTGAGGCACTTGCTGATATACCACAAGACGTGGAAAAAGTTTGGACGACTATACAAAAAAACTACACAGAAACTGCTGAAGAAGTTCTTGGCTTTAAAAAGTCAATAAAAAAACTGTGGATATCTCAGAAGACATGGGACTTGATCGAAGACCGCAAGAAAATAAAAAAAAGCATGATCAGTAATGATCCATCTGGTGATGTCATGAAAGATATAGCGTATAAAGAAATGGACAGAGAAGTGAAGAAAAGTGCTAGATCAGACAAGCAGCAGCACCTCAATGAGAGAGCGAGAATGGCAGAAGAGGCAGCCCGACGTGGTGACACGAGAGCTGTGTACCGCCTAACTAAAGAAATCGCTGGGAAGACCAACGTGCAAGATGGACCAGTAAAAGAGGAAAACGGAAGACTACTAACCGATCCAGATGACCGGAAAAATAGATGGGCGGATTACTTCGAAAGCCTTCTCAACCGCCCGTCCCCTTCTGTTCTACCAGATATTCCGGACAGTCCATTTTTGGATCTCCTCATTAATGAAGACGAGCCAACGGTGAATGAGATCCTTTCAGCCTCGAATAAGTTGAAGAATGAAAAATCTCCGGGAAGTGACCGTATATCTGGAGAAATTGTCAATTCATCAATCCACAGGTCCCTTTCGGTGTGGCTAGGCTTCTTTTCCCTCCTCTGGCAAAAAGAAAAAGTCCCCAAAGACTGGAGAGCAGGAACCATAATTAAATTGTTCAAAAAAGGAGACACGACAGTCTGAGGCAAATACAGAGGCATCAACCTCCTCTCGATACCCGGAAAACTCTTCTGCATAATCATCCTGACAAGACTTCAAGCTGCCTTAAACCCGCATTTACGCGAGGAGCAAGATGGTTTCCGACCAAAAAGATCTTGCGCCGATCTGATATTCACACTGCGCACCATACTTGAAGAACCAAATGAGTGGAGACAACATCTATATCTATTGTTCGTTGACTTTTAAAAAGCGTTCGACTCAATAGACCGCCCAATACTATGGAGGATCCTGATCTCTACGGTATTCCTGAAAAGCTGGTTCGCCTTATCATGGCAATTTACGAAGACACGGAATGCTGCGTGAGAACCTCTGAAGGAAATACAATACTTATTTCAAAGTGATGACAGGTGTCAAACAAGGATGCGTATTGTCTCCATTCCTCTTTATTCTCATAGTAGACTACATATTCAGACAAATTGATGGTAATGGGATCAGAATTGCAGGCAGACTAGTCCAAGATCTCGACTTTGCCGACGATGTTGGATTGATGGAGAACGACAAAAGCAAACTTCAAGACTTTTTATGCAAGTTAGCCGAAAGAGCCGAGCAGATTGGGTTACATATCAACGCCCCCAAAACCAAAGCGATGTCAACCACTAACTCACAGATGAATATCCAGCTGGGGACTGAAAGCATAGAGCAAGTCACCACCTTCCGATATCTTGGTAGCACAGTCTCGTTTAGTGGCGATTCCGAAAAAGAGCTGAAAACAAGAATAGCCCTGGCAAGCTCGGCATTTCAACGACTTTGACCAGTCTGGAGATCAGCGAAATATTCACTCCAGCTAAAACTTCGCCTTTTCAGAAGCAACGTCCTTTCGATCTTGACGTACGCGATGTATTTTTTAAAACTCACCGCTGAGCAAGAAACACGACTCACTGCCTATGAAAACAACTGTCTTCGACGTATCATGAATATTAACTGGAAGGATAGGATAACAAACTTGGAAGTTCGCCGCTACACAAACCAGCCTGATGTCGCTGATGTAGTCAGGCAACGAAGATGGCGCTATCTTGGCCTCTGTTATCCGTATGCCAGGATCGAGACTACCGAATATGCTTCTCCATTGGCAACCAGACGACACGTGTCGACGAGGAAGGCCCAAAAACACGCTTCGCAGGACATATGAGCGGAACAGGAGAGCCCTTCATGCATCCTTAGTCCCAGAGTGGAAGGACATCTACGCCGCAGTTAATTTCCGGGATGATTGAAGGCTGTTAACGGACGCCCTGTGTGCCTCTGGAGGTACAGGAGGAGCTAAGGTCTAAGGTAAGGAAGAAGCAAAGCCGTTTTTGCTACGTAGGAGGTAGCAACATGATTCCAGCTCGCCTCAGGTGCCTCCTGCTTGGTTAGATAAATGCCTTGTCTCTTCTGTAATCACACTCTCTCACTGCCCTAGGTGCACGTCTCAATACTATCCAATACACCTCTAGAAAACAATTGGTAAAAACGATCGGTTTAAAATCATGCATTTAGTTCCATAGGCCATCATCTCGGCAGAGGCGTTAAATACGATCGTAGCCAGGGGGCGCAATAAATTATCACTGAGTGTTCTTTTTCTTGACAAAAACTGCACTGAAGGGATTTATCATCAAAGTGCCAGGTGCAATCCGCCTCTACGCTGCCTGTTCACAGAAAAGTGATTTTAAAACAACACAGGAATTCTGTGATCCGGGCCCAAGGTGTTCTTTCACAGCTATTAATTTAACTTTTTCCACAAAACAAGTTTCGCACAGAAAAGTAAAGAGCTCCATTAAGTCAAGAAGGAATAGAAATAAAGTCAAATAATCTTCCAAACGTAAAAATACCATAAATCACTATCAATATATAAATGAAGACCAAAACAAACAGAAATTAAAATAAATGGCCAAGTCAAACTTAAAACGAGAAAAATTAACATGAATAGGGCTGATAACCCCTATGCCTTCTCAAGACCAGAAAACAATTTGCGCTTTACTGAAAAACACAAAAAACAAATGACCGTGGATTGTCAGTTTAATTTACATATATTGATATTTATTCCTTAAAGGTTTGATAATTTTGCATTTATGAAAGTAAAAAAAAAGTGAAAACATTTAAAACGTATTTTGTTTTCAGTAAAGCGCAAATTATATTCTGGTCTTGAGAAGGCATGGGGGTTATCAGCCCTACTCATGTTACTTTTTACTCGCTTTGAGTTTGACTCGGCTATTTTTTGTAATTTCTGTTTGTTTTGAGTTTCATTTATTTATTGATAGTGATTTGTGGTAGTTTTAAGCTACTATAACTCCTGAAGTTGACCTGAAAAATAAAACTATATCATTCCCAAAAGATACTATCTATGCTATTTGACAACCTGGATAAACTTACACTCATTTTATTTATTTAAATTGTAAGAGCAGAAGTAGTAATATTAGTAGCCCCAGAAGTTTTAACTTAATACCCCTAGTTTTTCTCGATATATTGCTGAGGATTCTTATTGGCAACCATAAACAATGCCTTTTGATTTAGATTAAAGAAACATTTATTTTCAAAAAATAATAGGCCAATTGCATAATTGGGGGGGGGGGAGGAGGGGTGACATGCCCAATATCCTAAAAGACTTGGTTGCTGGACCGTTCTACAATGCTGAACAAAATGGCTGTCTCAAAAAGAGAAGGGCTGCTTGCCCTCCAATCTCTTTTTATTATTAAAAAGGCCACCAGAACTTTTAAATTTGAATCAAATTAGCTCCTTTAAAAGTTTCAATAATATTCCTAACAATTATAGAGTGATGCTGCCTATGGCATTGCTTATATGCACTTTCGAAAGCCTGTATGCATACAGTTTTTTGTTTAATTAAGACTCCTCCTAAACGTTCCCTAAAAGTTTCACCTTAATACCCGTGGCGTTATTAGCTACAGTAACTGCAGCGGTAATATTAAAAGTATACACATAGTGCCTTCTGGCTAACTCAAAATCCCACACAACTTGCCCTTAAAGGTCTAACTTAATAATAAAAGTTGTTTTTCAGATATTGCTTTGTCACCTTTTTGAAAAAAAATGCCGCAATTGTACAATATTTGCTCAAAAGTGTTACCGCAAGTGACAATCCTGACGAAAAATGAAGGAGAGACTAAAAGTTAATATTTTTAGATTGGAGACCCATTCATTTTCTGGACTCCAAACGAAGAAATTTTTCTGAAGCTGGCAGACATCGCTCTAAATCTTATAGTGTACCCTTAGAGCACATCTGAGCGTACCTACTACTAGTGTGTCGAGCGAACCGACATTTTTGATCGGTAATTATTTCACGCGAAAGCAGTATGCCCGTACAATGTCCAAACGCTGAGAAAGCACAATTTTTAAATGATAAGCTTTAAGGCTTGAACAACTTATTCTATTATTACTTCTTTGATAATAAGCCAAAACTTATCATTCACAATTTTGTTTCTTCTTTAAGCTTTGTATGTTCAGAAACAGCTGTTTTTTGAAGGAAACAGCTGTTTTCTGCTTTTATAAAAAAAAAAACAGAACAGAAACCGGTTTTCTGTTTTTTTGTTGACCTGTTCTGTTACTGTTCTGTTTCTTTCAAACCCTGTTTATTTGTTTTCTGTTTCTTTATAAAAACAGAACAGGGCCCATGCACAATTTCAAACAATAGGCTGTACGAAAAGTGTGGTTCAATTCCGCTTTCTAAGGTTATAATGATAGAAAGGTTGAGAAGGGTAGGGCACGTTTTGTGGATGAAGCCTGACAGATTGCCGAAGATTGTCCTTTTCGGCCAACCGTCTAGGGCTAAACAGAAAGTAGGTCGTCCGCGGTTGGGATGCGAGGATGTCATAAAGAAAGATTTAAGGAAAACAGGAACTTTCTGGGAGGGTGTAAAGAGGGAGGCTTTAAATAGAATGGAATAGAGGAGGAGTGTGCGTAGCTGTGTTGGCCTCTGGCGGCTTTGTACTGCGGTGCGTTGTTAGTAGTAGTAGTAGTAGTTTATTTTACCGATCGTTTATTGTAGTGATAGTGGACGGCTGCATTGCTGCCGTCGGCGTTTTGTTTTCCCAATTTCCCTTTATTGTAGGCTTAGGCGTAGTCTAAACTCCATAAGTTTGTTTTTGATAGAATTAAATTAAAAAAACAAGTTTTTTCAGCTGAAAGTAAGGAGCAACATTAAAACTTAAAAGGGACAGAAACTATCACATATATGAAGAGGATGCCCCCTCCCCAACACTTTGCTCTTTACGCTAAAGTTGTTTTTTTTAAGCTTCTTATTGTTCTAATTAAATGACCCGTGTGTTTCAGGAGTCGCTCTTAAAGAATTGGGACAAAATTCAAACTTAAGCGTAAAGAGCGAGATGTTTTATTCAGGTATTTTATTCGAGGTGTTGTTTATTTTATTTTTTATCATTGAGTTTCGTTGGATTTAGCCCTTAAATTTATTGTTTAAATATAAAACAAAATATTGTTTAAATCTAAAACAAGGGGTTCATTCTAACTTTGGTTGTACCCTAGAGTGAGAGATTTTTAACTCTTTTGTTTATGAATTGGAAAACAAAGATCAATTGATAAATAATTATTTGCGCTAACTATTACCTCTATTTCAGTTTGGTGGCCAAAACTATGCTGACGTTGAAAAAACCAAAGTACACTGTACTGTTTTAGGTGATATTGAATGTTTTGGTGAGCGACGATTTCTCAAAGGAGGCTTCCCTTGTATCAGGTAAGCCCCGACCTCCGCTACAACATTAAATGGTTTTACCCAGCGTTACCAAAGTTTGTTTTAATGCTTTTTCTTTATCATGGCTCGGTATGAGATTCAAAAATTTTTGCAACCCACCTTATGGAATAAATCTTCTATTTACTAAATATATTTTTTCAGTTGACTTCTATTTACTAAATACATTTCTTCTATTTGTTCAGTTGACTTGGCGGCACCTTAGGTGGGTTTCGCAAGAAATGTATGTGGGGTGGTACTGATCATTGATGTTTTGCACCTGGGTCAGGCTTGGCAGGGGTATGTATCTCAACTGGGTATTGCCTGAAGTCTTCGGGTTTGTGCCAGGATTCCTCTGAGATGATTTAATTTACTCAGGGATCAGCGGCTACCCATATCCGGGGGACGGGGGTGGCGGCCCTTTGTTGATTGGGAGGGGGAAATGGGGTGATCAATTAAAAGTTAAGAAAAAAACTTAGAAAAATACACAATTTTGCATCAAAACCTATAATTTCCAAGATCTTAACACTAGAAAAAACTACACTAGACACCTTACTAATATTGTCTATTAGCAAATATAGATTTAAAAACTAGGGGCTGTCATACGTGATATTTTAGATAATTAGATCACCTTCTAAAGTTGTATGCTGCAGATATCTTTGGCAAGTTTTTTTTTGCACTTTTTATGTTGTATTTGTAAATTAATTTACTACCTTTCATTTAAAATTGTAATTTTGGTACTTATGTGTTGTAGTAACAATACTTTGTTCTTGATCTGTATTGAAACCAGTTTTATGTGTCCACTTGGAGATAATCAGCTAAGCCTGAGTGAGATAATGGTATCTATGCCAGTATATTTTAAATAAATATTTAATCTATAGAGATAAATAGGTTTAGTATTTAATATGATGCATTCTAGGCAGCCTGCTTTCCATAATTCTCTGTTGTAGTTTCCATAATTTTGTTACTAAAATATCATATTTTCATTATATTTTGGTATATTTTGACTATAACTAACTTCACTTCTTTAGTGTGGTGGCTATAACATGTAGCCTAAACACCATAATTTCTATCATTATTTTGGAAATCTGCTTTCATTTTATTGATTTGGCTTTATTGTCTTAACTTATGCTCCTGGCCTCCCCCATGCCACTCAGCGTGTCCCCAGGTGGTGATAGTGGAACGCCCTACAAATATGTTGGGTAGCTCCATAGGAGGCACGAACCAAGGGGGGACCTTGTCCCTGGGGGTCTATAATAGAAACTGGGGCACCCTCCCCGCGTTCATAAGTGCAGGTGGAGGAGGAAGAAGGCCTCTCGAATGTGCACTCAATAGGGCTCACCGGTGTGTCCACAAGTCCCATGAGTTACAAACCTTTTCCCAATAATGGGTAAAATTGTATGGTGATGCAGCACACAATCGCGGGAGGATCCTCTATAGGAGGACAACTGCGGCAGGGCGTAAGATCCATATCTATGGACAACGGCCTCTGCAAAGGGCTGCTTCAACCCTTTCGGGGTACCTGCATGACTGGAGACCTTGTGGTCAACTCTATTTCCTATTTCGACTCTATTTCGAGGAGTGGCGCACCTCGAAGAAATTATAGCCTAGTAAACGACACAGCATTCGCACGGGATTCTGATTAACGGACAATTCTTCCGGGCTTGATCTTTTTTGACGGGCTTCTTCGGGCTGAAAAACCTCTTCCTAGCTAATTCATCTACTATGGGCTGCCTCCCCGTAGTAGCATAATATTTTTAGGCATGAATATGTAATGAGTCGGAGGTAATAGGCTTGAGATTGTCTGTGCAGGATTTCTACTCTTGTAGATAGAAGAGCACTACCAAGTGCTGGAAATCATGTTATGGCCAAGATGGGGCCAGGATTGCACAAAGCCTCCATTCATACTGGAGATCCCAGGACTTCTTGCTGTCCGGTTCTAAGCCGGCTTAAGCACTTCGGTGTAGACTTGAGAAGATATGTGATCCCCGCCCTGCACTGGTATCCGGGATCATTGCTTTTCCTGAGGCCAAAGTAATGTCAATAATTTAAAGAACATGAAAATTGGAACTTGGAATGTTACTAAGTTACAAAACAGCTATTGTAATGACATTTTGACTGATGAATTTAGACGCTTCGAGCTGGGCTTATTAGGAGTTTCAGATACTTATATCCCAGGGGTAGGAAACATGAAATTAGGTGATATAAAATTTATTTACTCAGGCAGGAAGGATGGGGTACATAGACAGGGAGTAGGGTTCATGATGAATAAAGAAGCTGCTAAGTCTTGTATAGGCTGGGAAGGTATTAATAATAGAATACTAATTGCTCATTTTATGACTAAAAAGTTCAGGAAATCAGTTATAGTAGTATATGCCCCTGTAGAACCGACTGAGGGAGATACTAGTGACTCAGATGAATTTTACTTACAGTTACAGGAGCAAATAGACAGGGTCCCAGGTAGAAATATGATGTTTTTACTAGCAGATTTTAACATCCAGGCTGGTAGAAATAGGAATAGATGGTATCCTAGCCTAGGTAAATTTGGTGTAGGAAAAGAAAACAGTAATGGATACAGACTTTTGCAATTTTATAGGTATAGCAATCTAGTTATAAACAATACGGTGTTTGGTCATAAAATGGCTCATAAGTTAACATGGTATTCATGTGATGGTAAGACAGCAAACCTTATTGGTTATGTTATAGTAAACCGAAGACTGGCAGAATCAATACAAGAAGTGCTGTTATTGAGGTTAATAGTAAAGGTCACCATCTAGTAGTGTCAAGGGTTAATTTAAAGCTGAAATATCGGAAGGGTAACTACCTCCCGGGAAGTTATGATGTTGGTAGACTCCAGGATGAGAATTTCAGAGAAACTTACCGGGAACAGTTAAATACTAAACTTGAGGGTTTAAAATTTGATTATGAGGAAGATGGTTGGAATAATTCGAGAAAAATAATTTGTGAAGTTTCTGAAGGTGTCATAGGGAAGAAAGCTAGGACTGCAGCTAGGAATTTTAGTGAAAAAGCTTTATGTTTATTAGACAAAAGAAAGGGCCTGTAGAAGAATTGTCTGAGTGACAGATCATATGAAAAAAAGGAATGTAAAGAAAGTGGAGAAAGTATTAAAATATGAACTAAGGAGGTGTGAAGTGGAGGCCATGGATCAAATTGCCAAGGATCTGGAAGATGCAGCTAGACAGCGTAATAGAAAAATATTGTACTGGGATGTTAATAAATTGAGAGGGAGTAGTAAATCTGGACTTGGCCCAGTTAAAGATAGGAATGGGGCCATAATTAGCGATAAGGAAAGAATTAAAGAGAGATGGGCAGAAAATTTTGAGAATTTGCTAAACCGAGATAGAGTTGCAGGAAAAGATACAGAGTAAAATGATAAAGTTTGCGATGCCTTGGATGTGAAGGAATATTTGTTTTATGAGGAAGAACTAGCGACAGTACTAAAAGGATTAAAAAATAATAAGGTTCCAGGTGCTGATAGGGTGGTAAATGAGTTTCTTAAATATGGTGTCTTTGATGTTAGAAACAAGCTACTGAAGATTATGAATATGATTTTTGAAAAAAAGGGAAGTACCTAACGATTTTAGGAAAACCTTAATTAAGCCACTTTATAAGAAAGGTGATGAAAGCGAGCGTGGTAATTATCGAGGCATTAGTCTGGTTTCTGAAGGTAGTAAATTACTTAGTAATATGATACTTGTTTGACTGAGAGATGCCATAGACAAAGTTTTAAGAGAAGAACAGTGCTGTTTTAGAAAAGGTAGAGGATGTGTCGACCAAATTGTCATTCTTAGGTTAATAATTGAGGAGTGCATAAGTTGTCAAACACCATTGGTCCTCAGTTTTACTGGACTTAGAAAAAGTCTACTGGACTTAGATTATGCTGATGATTTAAGCATCCTGGATGAAAGTGTGAGCAAAATAAATGAACTTTTAGAAGTTTTGCGAGTTCAGGGTGCTAGAATAGGTTTAAAAATTAATGTTAAGAAGACTAAGTCAGTAAGGCTAGGAATAAGTAAAGATGAAAATCTGACGTTGGGTAATGAAAAGATTAATCAGGTGGGCAGCTTCACTTACCTTGGTAGTAGTATTAGTAAAGATGGTGGGAGTGAAGATACTAAAAGTAGAATAGCCAAGGCTCCGTGTGTTTTTTCACAGTTAAAAAAATGTCGGAAGAATAGGAAGATAAGTATTAAAACCAAGATTAGAATATTAGAAGCTACAGTGATGACAGTGGTCAAATGTGGCTCTGAAGCATGGGCGTTCCGAAAAGCGGATGAAGATTTGCTAGATGTTTTCCAGAGAAATTGCTTAAGGATTGTGGGTACCCGGCTGACTGGCCGTATTTCAAACGATAGGCTGTACGAAAAATGTGGCTCAGTAGCGCTTTCTAAGGCTATAGTGAAAGAAAAGTTAAGGTGACTAAGGCACGTTAAGCGGATGAAGGATGATAGATTGTAGAAGATTATCCTTTTTGGGCCACTGTTTCAGGCTGTACGGAAAGCAGGTCATCCTCGTTTAGGGTGGAAGGATACCATAAAGAAAGATTTAAAGGAAATGGGAACTTCGTAAGAGGGTGCAAAAAGGGAGGCTTTGGATAGATTGGGATTGAGGAGGAGCTTGCGTAGCTGTGATGGCCTCAGGCGGCTTGGTGCTGAGGTGAGTTGTTGGTGGTAGTGGTAGTATTTTTTTAAATGCACAAATAAAAAAAGATCCAAAATAATTGAAAAAATATTAGTAAATAAAAAGTAATCAATTACGTTCGTTTAAAAATTCACTAAACCTTAAACTTTTTTTAGCGTTCAAGGCACTGGACTGTCGTAGAGAGCTGTTTAAAGGCGCGGTTGGAAGCTAATTCTTACATTTACGTGTTTTTTATAAATTCAATTCAAAAAAACTCGTTCATTTTTTACATAGAAAAATTTGTTTGACACACACATGGACAGAAGAATCCATTTCGTTTTCAATTTCACATGTAAGCAGGATTACCACTTGTAGCACGAGCGACATTGAATGACCAAGTAGTAGCTCTTTCTTGCTACAGTTTTTCTTATGTCTTGGACGAAATAATTAAGATTTGGAAAAAAGACAGAGAAACTAACAAAAAGCATGGAGCGTTTTTTTTTTCCTGAATTCGAATCGAAAGATAGGCGCAAAGTTGATATAACCGAGATAGCGTTTTTGTCGTGTTCATTTCGTAAGATTGGTGCTAATATTGTTATAACCAGAGATAAAACGGTGAAAAAATGACCTAAAACTAATCTAAGTACACTTAAACGGACCATGCGCACGGTGCAAGCCACGACACGCGCCAAAAAATTGTTGACTGTAGTAACGAAAATCGCTGTGTAGTACGCAAATTTGGGCAAGTTTAGCACTTAATATTCCTAGTTTTGGCTCTTTGGGTTCATACCCACTCTGGTAGCTGCACGGAGTTCCTAAATTCTTTTAGTCACGAAATCCACCAGAACAAGTTGCCACATTCCAGCGGCACATGGTGAGAAGTAAGAGTAAATTACTTGGTTGTGGTTTTTGGAACTTCGTACCAGATCCAACCTATGTGGTGGATGAGAGGGGCCTCATACTCTTGTTACCGGGACATGTTGGATTTTGACCAAATTTGGTGGGAAGTAAGAGCTAATGTCCTAGTTGAGTCCTAGTTGTCCTAGTCCTAGTTTTGATGTCCTAGTTGTGATGTCCTAGTTGTCCTAGTGTGATGTCCTAGTCCTAGCTAATGTCCTAGTTGTGATCTGATCCGACTTAATATGGGAGGGACCCTTAAATTTTTTTCGTCAGAATATCTTGCAGAAAGAAGAGGAGACAAATTACCAACCAATAAACGGGGAAAGAGAGTAAAAGCGAGCTTTACATGATATACAGACTGAAAACAAAAATATCAAATATTTCATGGTAACAAACTGTAGGCATGGAGTGGCTAGTGTTAATAGTGATCGAAACTTTGAAAAAGGGACGTTTTATAGATAGAGGCATTAGCATGGAACAAATTACTTAGCATGACGATACTTATTAGATAAAGAGATCCTGTAGATAGAGTTCTAAGAGAAGGACAGTGGGGTTTTAGGAAGGAAAGAGAATGCACTGAACAAATTTTCACTCTTGGATTAATAATTAGGAATTTTCTCAATAATCAAACCTCTTTTGTCCTTAGTTTTACACATTATGAACAGGCATTTGATTCAGCCGATAGAACAACTTTTGTGAAGGTTCTGTCCTTGTATGATGTACCAGATAAGTACATTAAAATTATTAGTGCTATTTACGAGAACAATACTGCTGTGGTTAAGGTAGGAAGTGAGATTAGTAGCTGGAATCTGGAGTTAAGTAGGGTTTTGTCCTATCCACATTTATACAGATAATTTTAATGGACTTTGTCTTAAGGATCACGACAAAGGTTATGGGAAAGCTTGGAATTAAATGAGAAGGTAATGCTCTTCTAGACTCCTCTACATCTATTATTAATGTTGATTCTGAATATGCAAAACTTTTTAATCTTTCTATTGCTCATAAAAACCTACTAGAAAATTTATTCTTTGCATAATTTTAGAAAAATTAAACTAGAAAATTATAGCTTTGCATAATTTTAGAAAAGGAGACTAAAAGAACCCAAAAAGTGTTGCGATCTTGATTAAAATTATACAATGAAGAAGGCTAAAGCCACACAAAACACGATTTTTTTTTTAATTTTTCCAGAGAAGTATGGTCATGCTTACGTTTTTTTTTTTTGTTTTTTTTTTTAGGGGGTGATTGTATTCGACCAGTAGACGTAGATTAATCAAAAAAGGATTCATTTGAATTAAAACGGAAAGATCTAATGTTTTTTTAATAGAAGAGATCAGGCTGACTATAAACCGCCGAATTCTAGCATTTTGGCCTGTAAAACAGCAATTTTGGCCCGAATATGGCCGGAATATTATCGAGCGAAAACTCTGAGAACTGTTAAAATGGTTTCATATAGCCTCCCAATCTCAGAGGTCATACGTGTTTATGGTATATCATTTCTTTCTCAACATACATGCAGACCATAAAAAATGAAATGTTATTGTAGACCCTTTATCCGATAAAGCTAAAGGGTATAGAGTGTCACATTGTTGTCTACCGGCTATTGGTTGGCTAACAGATTCTTTTGTGGGGGGGGGGATAATTACAGCCTGAAAAAGTGTTCTTTCCCATGTTTTCAAACTGTCTATGTTTCTGTTGCTTTAGATGAATTGAATTGGAATATTAAAGTTTATTTGGAAAATGCAATTATACTAAATGAGTCGTTTCTCGAAGCATTGGTATTAAACTTGAATGAAAGTTGAGGCGTGGTGGCCAACCTCATATTTAAGGTAACCCTGGGTATGGTATTAAAAGCGAATAGAAGTTAAATAAAAAACAAAAATTTTTTTCATATGTAAGCAAAGAGCGAACAATAAAACTTAAAACGAACATAAATATATCCCAGAAATAATTGGAAATTAAAACCCATTACTGACAAACTCCGTTTTACTCTCAAAATGGCTATCAGTAAAGCACTACAAAAATTTAGCGTAAAGAGAGGGAAGTTCTGGAGAGAGCAGCTTCCCTCATAACCGGAATAAATCTTGCTCGGTTTATGTTTTACCATCGCTCTTTACTTTCAATTGATTTATTATTATTATTTATTGAATAGGACTTCCGGCAGAGTCGAATGTCAATATCGTAGGAGATTATTTCATATTTTTTTCCATACATTTCCCAGAATTTTATCGTAAAAAAGTTTCATCTTTTTTCAGATATGGAAATCATTACTTTTTATCAACCTTGCTCTATAGCATTTTTCTTGGATTCCTTGGGCTTGACAGATTCTGCTTAGGACATACAGGAACTGCTGTCGGCAAGGTGTTAACGCTTGGAGGTGTCGGCATCTGGTGGATGGTAGACATCATTTTGTTGATAACTGGCGGTCTTCAACCAGAAGATGGAACCAATTGGGTCCCATATGCATAGTTTCCTTTTCTATTTTATTCTCAGTCACATATTTTTGTATTTTATTGTTAAAACGGAAATGAACTTAAAATAATATATTCGTGTTTTGTTAAGAGCTTTTATTGGACGATTAAGTTAGTGCAGTTTGACTGTTATAAGTTATACAAAAAAAGATATATATTTGTATATATATATATATATATATATATATATATATATATATATATATATATATATATATATATATATATATCGGATGATGTTTTTTTTCTCGTCATATAAAAAACTTGGAAACACAACTCCGTAGCACAGGTGCAACTTCTGTGCGTCTGTTCTTTCTAACAAATAATAATTAGGAATAGTTATGACTTTCACTAACCTTAGCTCATTTCAAATATAATATGAGGCGTGACATTTAGGCCCGCAAGACCCTCGCCGCAACACACCTGACGGACGATATTACTCACCCTAACAATACACAACGAGGTGAAAGGGGGTGCCATCTAGCATTCTGCCATACGGCATTTTCGAAAAATGCGTGAGCCGCATCTAGCAATACTAGCATAGGTAGTTTGATTTTCAACTATCCAGTCCAGACCAATTGTTTTGGTATAGTACAATTTCTGTTTCTGAGCAAACCTTTCTCAAAGCTTGGGAAATACACTCCAAGAAACACTTTGTCTTTGGATTTTCTTTGTTTATTCTTTTTTAGTTCAGTAAAATTTAGCGCTTGGGGTACCAAATGAAAGCCAAATTATCTGGTCATGTTAGGTGGTCATCTTGTGGCGAAACATTCAGAAGTTAAAACAACGCTAGATTTTGCAGATTGGTGTCATCTGGTATATAGTAGGATGGGAAAATATGGTACACATTGGGACCTTTCCCACCATGTACCAGATGAAACCCATCTACAAAATTGAGGCTAACTTTTTTCAAAAGCGTTTAAATACATCCAAGTTGTCAAAGGAGCATAAATGCAATATCTCAAGAACAGAATAGGTTTTAAGTTTCCACTTTCAGGGAAACTAGAGGGGGAGTGAAGCTCTATGTCCGTCCAAGTTTGTCATATTGGCATATTACGGCATCTTAGGAACGGATAAAGGTATTAAGTTGAAACTTAGGGACCTCTTGAGGGGTATTTATAACTAAATATGGATGTTGAAATGGTCTATCTGTAATATATATGGGAGGGCTAAGGTTATTAAGGCGAAATTATCAAGGGGTATGATTGAACAAAATCAATATGTACTCTATGCATGCAGGTTGTCAAAAGGGCATATGAACAATATCTGAAAAACAGCTGAAAGTAATAAATTGAACCTTTGAGGGCTGCTACAACTACTACTTATGCAATTAGTACTACCGGTACTACTATTGTGAATTTTTCAAACTGTGACTGCTTTTAACTGTTTGAATTTGTGACTACTTGCAACTGCAAATACTTGTGAATGTGACTGATTGCGACTGCGACCTCAACTTATTATAACTACAATTGCCAGTCCGTATGATTTCGACTGCATCAACTACTTTGCTATAGCAAACAACAAGACAATCCCTCAGAACTGGAGCAATGCCAAAAAGACAGGGGTAGACTGGCTGGTAGGTTTTCGAGCTTAAAATCCGCAACTGTTACTACGCAAACCTGAAGCCACAAGCTTGGGACATGCAACGAACTTTAACAGAGTCAACATTGAACAGTTCTTCTCAAAACCGAAGTCAGTTCTAGAGAAGCTTCCTTTTAATACAAGTGACATATACAACTGTTACGAGAATTCTGTGACCGTAGTTCATGTTCCTCCTAAAGTGTTTAGGGAGAGGAGTTGATATTATGCAAGGCAACATCATCAGAGAGAGCTGTCCTTATGACCATGGTCGGGACTGTTTCTGCAAGCGGTCAGTATTTATCACCTTAATTTATATTTCCAAGGAACAATTTTCACTCGCATGCTAACTGGTGCTCCAGCAAACTCAGCAGGTGGAGTCTCACCATCCAGTTGGATCAGTCAAGATCTATTTTTGAAATATATTCATCACCAGAAGGATATATTCACATCGATCATTTTCTAAATTCCAAGAAAGCAGTAGAAGAAGCTGGTATAAATTTTGTTTGGCAAAATACTAAAATGAAAATTACATTAATACAAGTTCAAACTGAGCTTGAAAACCGGGTTCCTGATTTCACAAAGCTCTCACGTAAGATGGATATTTTTGAAAAGCCCTTCGCAGTGGATATCAGTAATTTTCCTACTGATTTACAAATCAATGTGATAGATTTGCAAAGTGATACCACACTTAAAATAGCTTTTAAGGAAAAAAACAACTTGGTGGATTCCTATGGATGTTTGCCTTCTGAAAACTACAAGGAAGTAAAAAGGCTTGCTTAGTAATCAATTGCTATGTTTAGTAGTACATATATTTGTGAGCAAACTTTTTCAATTCTGAATTATCGAAAAAACAAACACTCTTCTGGGTTATCGGACATACATTTAGACGCAATATTTCACGTCTCTACTACAAAATACAAGCTAATGTAAACAAAACTTGCAAGTCAAATCCAACAACGAAAATCTCATTGATTGTATTAACTACAATGAATGTAGTAAAAATATACATTAAGCATTTTTTATCTAAACCTAAAATATTTGTATGTAAATATTGTAGATGTATTCTACTTATTATAGTATACCTACAATACTAGACTACAGTGTAATGACATGTGACCTAAGTGCTGCCCACTTGATATCCCAGTGGAAACTTTTGGCCCTTTTACAACAAAAGGCTGCCGACCAATGCTGTAGATACTAGCTTGTATCTCAGAATATAGTAGATAGGAAAACACTTCTTTGCATGATTGCCTGCTGCCATTCTGACTGAGCTATTGAGCTTGTAGTGTTGAGATTAGGGGAGGTCCACTTTAACTAAAATGAAATTTTTGTGTAGGTACTAAGTTTTCGAAGAGGACAACCAAGCTAAGCATTTTGTCAGTTAATTTGGTTAAGGGTTTTTTCTTATGTAGTTTTTTAAGCCGTGTTGAATGATGGGACCTAAGAATATTCGTGTTATTTTGTTGAAAAGGAAAACCAAAGTATAACTGCAAACAAGGTGAAGCTTAAATAGGGGCTAGAAAAGCCCCTACTGGTCCAAGAGAATGACCAATGCAATCGTTACTGCATGACTATCCTTTCATGATACAATGAAAGGATTTGATAGGGATAGAAAAATTTAGCAGGTACACCGAGACTTATCCCAATGACATCCCACTTCCTCTCGAAAAATCGAAAATTAGCTGGTCTAATAACGTTTCTTTTTCTAGGTTTTGAGTTGCACAAAATTAAAAAAAGAACCATATTTGTTTTAAAAAGGTAAAAAATTTGACAGAAAATAGGAAAAATACAGAAATGGGAAAAATAGTAATTATTCAGAAATGCACATCTACTGCAACGTTAAACTGAAAATTTGAAAAACGAAAATTAATATTTTCATGTGTGAAAAACCAATCTAGGTAGGTCAAGACTTGGGAAAAATTCGTTTCGCCCTTCCAGTGCCCTTATCTTATTTTTCTTAAATATTTCTGAAATTACAGAGTTAAAACCAAAAAAAACAGCTGTCAAAATGAGGTTTAACAGTCGGACAAGGATTGGTCAACACCAATCATGTGTCATAACTATTCTTTAAGGTCTCGACCTGAGCTAATTTCCATTATCTTTTTACGATTCTTTAATAACTTAGCCACTTTGAAAGTCAATTCTCAATTGAACCTTGGAGGCCAACAGAGCATGTCAATTGAACTTTGAAAGTCATCTTAACCAGATATTCAACTAAAAATATTATTATTTTTAACTGGAGTTTTAGTTAAGTAAATTTGTGTTTCCTTCGAATAATTCAGAGGCACCAATTCACAAATTGACCAGGCCAAAAAGTTTTTTTTTCTTGTACGGCGCAATTACACTTGTACAAAAAACCCTTATACTCTGCCTTTTTACAGTATTAATTTTGAAAAAAAAAACTTACCAAGAAGAAGTTTTTCAAAGAAAAGTAAAGTGCCAGATTAAAACTTGAAGACGAGCAGAAATAAAGTTTTAATATGATTCAAACTTAAAACGGTACCTGATTAAGCATTAATACGTTAGTACTTTTTAGTGACAAACCGGGAGATGAAGAGAGTAAGCGATTATTACTGAAACTATGATTTTTTATATAAGATAAGCTATTCGATATATCTTGGGACTCTTTATTTTTATATAGGTCGTGCTACAGTTGGGGAAATTTTTATTTTGGGTTTGATTCTGTTTTTATCGTTTCTAAAACCCCATTGCATTTATTATAAAACCCAGAATTAGAATAAGATCTTCCAGCTTCTGTACTTGTCAAGGATGCTAATTGAAGGGGGAGAATTGACATCTAGAGCTTGAATATACCTTTCCCTTTTTATTTTTGTTAAAAAAAAACTAAATTTAGAGAAATTTTTATGTGTGAATCAGGGTATGGAGGGATTGTATTTCTCTGGTTTGGGGTGAATATGCCGTACACCGTTTTAATGCCTAAACTTCACTTTACTGAACAAAGCTCGGTGTCCTGGAACCAAAATGTAGTCGAAGAACAAAAGATGGGTTGAAAATACAGTTATAAATTCATGGTTATTACCAAAGTATTGTAGATTGCCCTTCTAGAATTGAACTCAAATTGGCACTTCGATGTTGAAAGGCAAAATAACCTTTAAAATATATCTAGTTGGTTTCCCCCCCCCCCTCCCGACCCCCTTTTGCCCCCCCAGCTGAAATTTAGTTTCTTCCAAAATCTTGTCAAAACTAAGATAAACCTGCATAGTTCAAGCATCAACAGAAACAGATCAGTTTTTTAGTACATATTTACATTTATAGTACTATAAGTTACTTATATATAGTACTTTTAAAGTACTAAATTGTACCTTTATGGTACCAAACGGCTTATTTTTTAGTTTTTACTGTCATTTCATTGGATTTGGGAAAATTGGCTCCAAATTTGCCCCCCCCCAGGATTTTGACGAAATCACGCCCCTGATCTTACCCCTCTCCTTTTTCTCTTGGATAGAGGGGATGGGTCTAATTTAAGCGTCAGTAAGCCCGTGTGATGAGTGTCTGAAATGGGATATATAATAAACAGATAAAACTGAAATTTGATGTTTTCATTCGTACTGAATGAAAATAATACATTTCTGAAACCCAAATTTGGAATTAAACACATTTTTTCAGGGGGAAGGGGTGGGGTGAAATGGAATATTATGTATCCACTTGGTGCTACTAAGAAATTGACGGCTCGTAAGTTTTTTTTTTCGTCCCTTGAATTTGCGCACACAAAAAATGTTTATCATAGCCGCGAACATTGTCGTATTTGTATTCTAAAAGGTAGGTTTCTTTCTTTCTTTTTCACTTTTTCTTGAAAAAAAAAGTGAAGCGGTCTTACTTTATGATATTTCATCCGCTTTGACAGTAACTTCCTAGCTACATGCCTTGCCCTTCGTCTCTCTGGGTGAGCTGGAAATGAATCATGGGGAAAGGGAACACTTTATGGATCCAGTGAATTTGGGCTCTTATTAAGGGACCTTGATGCGTGGATCAACTACCACCATCAGGTATGCTTGATGGGAGAAGCTTTTTCGACCCCCCCCCCCCCTGCAAAAATAAATAGAACGATTTGATAATGTTTTAACGTTTTCTAGCAATTTTCATGTGCTTTATCTGGCTTTATGCTATTGAGTGAATTTGGGTCCCTTGAAATGTCCCTCTCCAGTATATAAATGCACCGAATCATAATAGACAAATCACATCTTACATAACTTTAGCTCTAAAGAATAAGGTGTCAACTAATTACGCAGTTGAGCCTATGTGGTTTGCTTACTAAGACGGTGTAATGTTATTGCAATGAAATCATTACAATTTCTACCCTATCATTTTATTGTTATTTTGATCCATCCAGAGGATAAGACATAATTAAGATTATTTCTTAAGTGTTTAAAATTAGGATATATTGATAATTATGCATATTTATTGAATATTAAGAGACTGAATGGTTGCTTTTCAATTTCGTTCATCACACATATCTTGCAGAATCCTCTTTTTTTCTGAATTAAGCTCTGGATTATCGTACTCTTTACGATATGGGTTATCGTACTCAATTGAATTCAATTATTCCAACAGAAGAAGGCCCTATGTTTTTTTGGCAACTGGATTCCCTTTTCTCATCATTTTTGATCAACTGAATTCCATCATGAATTATTCATTACGTCCAAATTATAGGAAATAAATGAAATTATCAAAACGAAATCTTGTCTGAGTCTAAACTAGTGCTCATGTCGAGCCCGAGACACTCTTTGGAGAGCTGCTCTATTAGTATGAAAACTGGCACGAGCATCTGTAAGGCAGGGATGTGATGAAACAGACTGAGTGACTCCCACTTTCTGGTGAATTGTTTTATCTTTGGTTTCCCTTGAAAAGAATTCTCGCAGGCTTGTAGTATAGAAAAACCAAATATCATAAAACTAACAAATCCCATTGGTACAATCACATGTACAGTTAAATGTTTTTTTCGCAAGAGTCTGATTAACTTTTTTGTATCAATAGTTAACCACGTGAGATTCCTTTTACTTTTACTTTTAATCCGTTGATAGCGTTTGGAACATGTTCCAAGAAGAAAGCAGAAAAACAATTAGGAAACTCTTAACATTAAGGATATGTTCTTGAAAATCAACATTTTGTAGAAAATTCAAAGAGATAAAACCTCTAAATTGACTTTTTTTATTCATTGGCAATTATGTTTTTCATTTTGTTTAATTTTAATTTGTACTAAAATACAAATCTACTCCGTTTTCTAGTCCCTTTTTCAGCTTTTAATAGGTTCTAAATTAAGATTTTAAAAGCGGTATAGGGAATATCTTATTAAGAGAAAGTTGTTTTATTTCAAGTATGTAGTCAAAGTATAATTAATCTATTAGATGGCTTGTCAGATTTCTGGGGCATTCGACCACATTTTAGTGTTTTCTTACACAAATGAAAATTTTTAAGACAGGTTCCAACAGTGTTCGGCTCAAATATTTTTATTCTGATTTGGAGTGGTTTAGAATGGAAATTTAAGGGATTTTGAAGGTCTTTTAATTTTTGGGTGGATTTTACATTTCTACGAAACCTATTCTGCTCTCCAGTTTTTTGCTTGTATTTACTTTAACGTGCCTGTTGTTATATATTTCGCATATCGCACCTTTTGTCATTAATTCTGGATTAAAACAGAACTGTTCTAGTGGAAAATATCAATTTATATAAACTGTTATTCATTAAATAATGAGTCTACTTTTTATATCCAGTATTTAATTTTACCCCCAGAGTCCTGGTATCTCTGATTTAACAAACAAGTTTATATTCAGGATGTGCCATAAACCTTAGCCTTTAGTCTTCATGCCAAATTTTGCCACTTCATAGGTTAGAAGTGTCTTAAAACAAACGCTCAAAAAGTCTTATAATTCAGCCGTCCAAACCAAATAAATTTACACCATATGCAGTGTATTCATGTGGAATTATAGCTGACTCGTCTAAGCGCCAAATCTAAAATAAAACTACAAAAAGACGTTTTATTGTTCAACTATGAAACTGGAATTTCCAAATTTATTTCAAATAAATTTGTAATGTTCAAATAGTTCCAAATTCGCTGTCCGACGACTGTACCTTAATAATTGCTTTCAGTGGGCTATTAAAAAAGATCGTTTAACCATTAGTATAATCACGTAAGTATAACCCTTAGGTCGGGGGGGGGATATGCAAAATTAAATCTAACAATGAAATTGCAACTTTTGTGACATTCATTACCTTATCTTGAACTTGCTGTCAGACCGTCTACCTAAAGTATTGAAAGAAAAGGGGGGGGGGGGATTTTTTCTCTAATCCTCACAAAAAGGTAGGCCCTAGGGTTTTGTTCTTCTTTGTTTGTCGTCCGACAAGTTCTTTGACTAGCAGTTTAACGATTAATTTCAGTAGTCACTTAAAAAAAAAAGTATTTGCACGCAGGTCTGATCTTTAGGAGGGACTGCGTTCAGGCCCTTTAGAAAATCAAGGAACTGCTATTTTCGGCTCAGAATTTCCTTAGGGCTCGTCGGATAGATCCTGTTAGAATACAACCTATATGAAGGGACAAAGACATAAAATAATTCTGCCTTTTTGAACTAATAAGGTATGTTTTCTCATCTAAGAGGCCAGACTTAAAATTTTGACTTTGGCTATAGTTCTCAACAGGGCCGTATCCACGATTTTTTTTTTCGGGGGGTGTTTTACTCAAGGATTTTTTTTTTCGAAGGGAGTTACACAAAAAAAAACTAAAAAAACGTATAAAAAATTAGTTTATATCCATTTTGGTTACGTTTTTACGAGTCAAACCAACATTTTGGGGGGTGGGGGGGTTAAACTCCCTAACTCCATCAAATCTGATAGCACTTAAAATCATTAACACCATCTTTATAAATCTCTATTTATTAACCATTGCGTGATAAAATAATATAATATTCCAATAACATTCCGCCGGCTAGTGCTTCTTTGCAGGTGCTTTGATTTCTTCTTTGCAGTGTTCCACCTAATAAAAAACAATTATTGATTCTTATTGAAAAATACAAGAAAACACACAGAAACTGACGACTTTCATAAATCACGTACAGCGGATGTCGCGTGCCAAGCGTGGCGAAACCTTGTCAGACGTTACGCGGACGGTGCCACGTGTTGTGTAAGTGTGTGGCATACTTGGTGCTCCTATATGTACAACAGCTGGCGGAAAGTGGGCGACCCTTCAGAAATTGAAAGCCTCTTTTTATTTCTTTTGACATTTAATATATGAAGTGAATGTGATAGATAAATTCCGCAGCATAGGATTTACGATATCGGTATGCTTTTGCCTTACTGATATGATGTAAAACTTGAAATTTTCAATCCAATAAGAAAACCATCTTGCAATAGAAAGTTAATATTTCGTTCTAGCTAACACTGAATTAGAGACTGTGACTAATTTATAAGATCATATATCTAAATCCCCTCCTATCTGTGCATAATTTTTTTTTTTTTGCTCATGTATCTAGAAAGATGCAATCTTTTTTTTTCGGAAGTAAGAAGACGAAGGAAATATCAGCCTTTGGTATAGGTAAAAGGAAGGCAATTGATGTGGCGGATTAGACCCCAAGTCGAAACCGGTAGTTCTAATATCCTTTACACGGCTTTTGTATAAGTACTATTTAATACATAGATAATATTTCGGGGATGTGCAATTTTGTATAAAATATACAAACATTTTCTTGGTGCAATTATTTTGAGTGATATTAAGAAAATTTCTTTTTAATGTACTTCAATAAGCAACATTTAAGATTTTTGGCTTTTACTTATTTATTTTTTTTATTGTATTTTTGTTTATAATGCGTGCGAAACGGACTATATTCCGCCATTTCCGAAAAAACCAGCTGTAGCAAAGTTTTCTTTTGATAAATTGTACTACTTCAGTTGTTACTTCTTTTCACAAAATTAATTCAAAAAAATTAACGCAGGGTTTTTGATTACTAATGTTATTAATTTTACCTTAGTGTTGCATGCATATTTGAATTAAGTTATCATTTTAACTTTCCGTAGTTAATTGAGTCATCATTACTGCAATGAATGCAGTAAGAGACAAAGATATAAAATATGAGTGCTTAAGACATTAACTTTTGAATGCAAACTTCAAAATATATGCCTTGATATATTATCCTTGGTAAAATTTATTCGATTCATCCTAAGAAACTTCAGTTTTGCTGAGATGGAGAGAGAGAGAAAAGTCTGATTTGTATATTGCAAGCCTTTACAATGAAACCAGTGGTGTCAATTTGCAAAAATCCAAGGAAAGGGGTTGGGACAGAATGTATTTTCAAAATCTAAGGAGGGGGCAATTTTTAATTTTTTGATTTTTATAATGACAATGCAAAAAAGGTAGTTTTCATTGAAAATACGGGGAGGGATAGGGAAGTAGAAATCTAGTGGGAAAT
The DNA here is from genome assembly GCF_049724085.1 of Artemia sp. Qi Xiang Cuo. Lineage (NCBI taxonomy): Eukaryota > Metazoa > Arthropoda > Branchiopoda > Anostraca > Artemiidae > Artemia > Artemia sp. Qi Xiang Cuo. The sequence continues at coordinate 50,611,482 of NC_142797.1, read as the reverse complement.
GTCTCCCTGTTCGCAACTCACTCCTCCACTGCTGCCACTGAAAGAAGCTCCATAGTATACCTTTGTTTTTCTGACCAAGTAGTACATAAAAAATTATAAGAAAAAATACGAAAACCGTCACTGATATATTGTGAGTATTTTCAATGAAATCAGAAGTTTGTATCCTTTATTAGAGCTGCGAATGCGGTATATGCAGGGCTTCCACTCTCGAATATTAAAATTCGGGGACAAGTCTTAAAAATTCGGGGAGTTTTCGGGGACAAGTCTTCAAGATTCGGGGATTTTTCGGGGAAAAAAACAAAATGAAATTTTCTTGTGAACATTTAGGAGCCAAGAAGTTTTAGCTTCGTTTTCAGGCTCAGGTGGGGCTTGGTTCCACATAGTAAATCAGGCCTTTTACAGAGTAGGTTTTAGAGCCTGAGGAGGAGATTGGAACCCATAGCTGCAAACGCTTATTGCTGATATTGCGGCAAAAACTTCAAAATTGTTTTCAAATTAAAAACAGTGGAGCACAGGTGAAATTGTAAATACCAGTAGCAATTTTTCATTAGGACATGACCTCAGTAATTCATTAATGATATTGAAAAAAAAAATTGTTTGATGTTTATACATAGGTAAAATAAATAAACAAAATTAAACCTTTAGGTATGGGGCAACATTAAAACTTAGAACAAATAAGAACTAAATTAAACAAGCAAATTTAAACTTAAATTAAAAAGGGAATTTCGACTACAATTGACACATTATTGGTTTTTCTTGCTGATTCTAAGGTCTTAAGTGTTTACTCCCCCAAGAAATCCCCCCTCAGAAAAACCGGAAAATACTCCCCTCACAAAATACCCCCTGCAGAAGATACTCCCAACGAAAAGTACCCCCGTGGAAAAGAAAGTACCTCTGCGCAAAGTACCCCCGCTAAAAATACCCTTGGAAAATACTCAATCCCCCCCTGCAGAAAATACCCCCTCGGAAAATATATTTTTTCATTGGTTGTTTCTACTATGCTTTCCTTTCTTTTTATTACCTCATAATCACTATATAGTCACCGATTACCCCCCAACCCTGCGGCCATTCATGTTCCAAATATAATATTTATTGCAGTCTCATTTTTATATTAGCCCTTCTGATGGCTGGACATGATAGCTATAGGCTGCAAATCATATAAAAATCACTTATTCTTTTTCTTCACACTAACATTATTTGGCATTATTAACCAACAGTTCGTGATAAACATAATGTCGAAAAATAATGTAAAAGTTGACAAGAAAACAATTTGAGCCTAATAACCAAATTTTTACTTTCAGCTGTAATATAAATTTTCTTATGAAAAATATTTTTGGGGTCACTTTCGTTTAAATCCCCTATTCTCTGACCTTGTTCATGGTCTATAGCAAAAATTTTCTCATTAGGGGGAGGTGTATCTTTTGTGGTAAGAAGATTGTATTTAGTGATTTTTCTTAAGAAGAAATAAATTGTACCACAATTTCTTTAAATTCTTTTGTTTCTATCTCAGAATTCGCCTTCACACATGATTACTAATTGTTCAAGAATTAGAAGTTGTAAGGATAGGCCTAGATATTTAAACAAATTGATTTGGCTCTCCCGAATTTGAGCAGAATATTTTTTTCGTAAAATTTCTTTCACCTAAGTAACAGTTTTGCGAAACCGTAAAAAGATCCTACAACTGCAGTTTAAAATATTACACCCACTGAAAATATTACACGGGTGAAGGGACCAGAATAATAATTGTGAAGGGAGTGCTGGGTAAATACGTTCGATGATAAAACGTGGTATAACAAGTACAATTATCAGATAAAAAAAAGAACTTAAATTTTACACACCGAATGAAAAAAAAATTTAAATGGCAAGAATTCCTGGCAAAAAGATCAATTCCTTCAATATATTACGGGTTAATCATTCAGTATTAAACATTAATACAGTATGTCCCAAACCAAAAATAGCAGAAGTAAACTAAATTTAAACTTATGACAAAACAATTCCCCTTCTTTAGACGTTCAATTTCAAAACCCAAAACCATACTGAGCGTTCCGTTAAACAACTATAAATATAATTCTTGGCTAATTTTGTTAAGATTATCTGGACCACGAATGATGTAAATTCAAGCGTTCTATACGGTATTTGGAATACTTCATTCGAAGTGGTTTAACCTAAATGCTGCAAAATGATACTTTTGTAAACATATGAAGAACCGTCCATGCTTAAATTGTATCAGTCTGTTTCTATGCGAAGCAACACAGGAGACGAAAATTAACGGAGAAGAGAGTAGTGAGAAAGTATGGTATGTAAAAAAATGTTTGCTAGGGATAGTTACTAAGGGTGACACTGTGGTTGGCTGATTTTAGGGGAACCCAATTTTTTTTCGGCGAGACACATAGATTTCGGGGAAATCCCCGAAAATTTGGGGATAGTGGAAGCCCTGGGCATATTTTTCATAGCTTCATTCAGATACTGACCTAATAGTGGTAGTTATTAATTATATGCAAATCGTCTTATAAAATGCAATTGTTTTCTAAATATGTCTTCCTCTTTATTAAAATAAATTTATTGCATCCTTACAAACCAGGCAAAAAATTATGTTGGTAAACAAAAGCTTATAAGCAGTGTTCGCGCCCGAAACAGAAGACGAGCCACAACAGTTCAGATGGAGTGAAGAAATTCTAACTGCTTGCACGTAGTGTTGGGCGATATTCAATATCGATTTTGATATATCGATATATCAGAGCAAATATCGATATCGAATATCGAAACGAAAATATCGATATCGAAAACGATATTTGAACATATTTGACTATTTTCGGCCTTTTCTGCTACAGGTAAACGTCCTGCAGAAAAGATCCAACACAAAAAATTGTTTGGGAAATGGGCGAAAAGAAGAACAATGATGTATTTAATCCATTGACTAATACATGCTGATACACAGCATACTTACCTGTATCCATAAGTTGGTATAGCCTGTTCTCAAACTCAAAATACGTTTAGTCAGGAGGACTTCCAAATGTTGCTGAGAACTTCCAAAAGGCCTTGGCTGTATTAATGCCTTCTAAGCTGATAGGCCTTGCTCATATAAGAGAATTGGCTTTTTATGCTGATTCCAAGTATATAGGGTTCATTCAGTTTAATGTTCCCATCAAAAGCTCCGAGTCTGAGAAAATTTGCGTGATTTTCGAGAAAGGGGAGAAACACTCCCAAAAAGACAAGGACTCTTAATGACAAGCGTACCATCAGATTCAGCATATTATGGAACCCTACTGTAAAGATTCAACCTCCCATCTGCATAAATGTAGAATTTTGTATTTTCTGTCAGAATAAAAATCAAGGATGTATGTATGTTTAGTTCTATTTTTTTCGCCAGTGCGATCACATCAAATCAAAGGCCCATGAATTTTGGGAAAGTGCTCGTTCGAAAGAAAATAAGAGTTCTAGTTCCCTTTTAAAGTGACCCGAGATATTGGAGAGTCACAAGCCCCCCCCCTCCCACGCCCTTTTTTCCCTGTAAACACCCGATCCCAATTTTGAGATATTCATTTTTTTCACCATAGTTGAAAGATCAAAAAAATGTTCCTCCGGTGATAACCTGACTCCCCGCAACCTGAGGAAAGGGCTTTAAGCTATGAATTTACCTATTGTTTACTTATAGTATTTTTTATTTGTAAGTAAACAGGCCTTTTTCGGGGAGGGGGACTTTTCTGTGGGGGGATTTTCCACAGGTAGAATTTCCCATGGGCAGGGAAGTTTCCGGGGATGAACTAACAAAAGGGAATTTTACACCGGAGAATTTGTCATAACTCCTTTACGAAATTCGTCATAATGTTTCTCTGCCGATTCAATTTTTGATGTAGAGATGTTCCGAGGAAATTGTCATGATCCCCCCATGGTACTCGGGGGAAGGGCGATAAGTTATGAATTTTGTCTGTTGTTTACATATAGTTTCTGTTATTTGGAAGTAAACAGACGTTTTTAGGGAGGGAAATTTTCCGCAAGGGGATTCTCCACGGGTAGAATTTTCCATGGCCTGGAAGTTTCCAAAGATGAACTTACAAGGAGAAATATTACACGGGAGAATTTGCCAGAACTTCTATATCAAATTCATTTTACTTTCTCTTGGCCGATTCAATTTAACATCTAGAGATGTTCCGGGGATATTATCCGGGGTGAATTTTCAGAGAGTTTAAAATTGCCTGGGACATTTTTTATGAGAGGGAGGGAGTTCTCACGGGGGAAATTGTCCATGGAAAAAGTTTTCAGTGGGAGCAATTCTTCGTGGCGGAATTTTCTGCAGGAGATATTCTCCATGTGGAAATTTTTCGCGGGGGAAATTCTTCATCAGAGGATTTTCTGTGGAAGAAACTTTCCATTCGGAGGATGGAATTTCAATGAAAAATTTCCTATTGATGGGGTTTTCCGGCATGATTTGAAAAAGATTAAAAATTAAATGAAAGACAATTCTTTTTATTCAAATGAAAATAGACTTAAGAGAAATTTCTAGGCGAAATTGTCCGCAAGAAAATTTCTGGGTGGAATTTTCAGCAGGGACGGATTTGTAGAGGTGATTTCCTGGCATTAAATGAAAACAACCAAAACTTAAATAAGAAAAAAGTTTTTTCAACGGAAACTAGGGAGAAATATTGAAACTTAAAACAAAAAGAAATCCTACGTATGTGAGGGGAGTTACCCCCTCCTTTAAAGAGTTCCAATTATCCAAAAACAACTTCTGAAACACAAGAGCTACTTAATTAGAATAAGAAGCTTGTTTTTAAAATACTAGAAAAAACGTATATGAAGGGCATCCCTCTCATATACGGAATAATTTCTGTTCGTTTTAAGTTGTAATGATGTCCCTTACTTTCAGTTGAAAAAACATGTTTTCTTTTTTTTTCTTTAATCACTGAAAGGTAGAACAAATGCTCAGGGAAAAAACATTGACATGTTGCTGAGTTTGAATAGCCAAAAGTAGCCAGTAGGTCGTCTTTCTTTATCCTGAGCCCGAGTAATTTCAAGTCAAGATTTCTATGACATTCACTCTTGTAATCGAAGTTTGTTTTTATTGACTGATTTTCAATTATTCAAAGTTTAAAATAATTGTGCAAAATATCCTTTTATTATAATTTTTTGTACTTTTCTGTCAGCCAGGACACACACGAGAATTTGTATCTGCAGGTACAGGCTCTAAACAACCGATATGCTTGGTGACTAAATAGTATATATATAATTTGGGCTGTATATTCTCACACTATAGGGGTGGTGGTGTGGGGGTTAAGTAGAGCGGGCTGCATGCAATAAGTAACCTAACCTAAATAAACCAAAATACCAACTAAATATTTATGAAAACATAGCTACACTGAGTCGAAGCTAATTGTCTCCGTATACAAACAGCAATATACCAGTTGTTGTCTGATTTTATAGATTCAGATTCTCGAGTGTGTAGTGGCTAACATATAAGTACCCAATTTTCTTTAACTTTGACAAAGCCAAGAGTTAATCTAAATAAAAACTGATCAGAAATATTGAAATCGATATATCGATAATAAAAATATCGATATTTCGATATATCGATTAATCAAATTATCGACCAACACTACTTGCACGTTTTGTGTCATACTGATTGAGAATTCCTTTGCTTTTTTATCTTATCATTTATGTTAATATATTTACGCAAGTAGTCTGTATATACAAATGCCATCTTTATGGAATTCATAATTCTGTATATGCAAGGAAGGGTATGCGAAAGCACAGGATGGCTGTTCCCCAACCCACCATTGTACCTCCTGGATGGAGGACCATGAAGTGAAGATCAATGCCGCAGGTTCGGACTATGAAGTTTAGTGTCGCCACCAGCTTGACCTTTTCACTTTATATGCAAATATATATTTTATGATATTGGAAATATCCTTTATTGCAAAATCTAGATTCACGACTAACAGAAAAAGTGATAAAACTAGTTTTCCTTCTTCTGAAAAATTGAGATAGTGAATTTTTGAAAATCGTCACATAATTAAACAGTGTTTGCTGTCCTGGTGAAGTTAGAATAAATTTGGAATTGACGAACTAGAAGACTCTAGTCAGCAAACCACTTGTGGGGTCTATAAGAATTTCTTTCTGTAAATCATGAGGTAAAGTTAGAATGAGCAATTAGAGAACACTGTTCATATTCAGTCTGCAACTGTGGGCTTACGAAATAAATTGTAAATCAAGGGGACCTACAGTCACAAAATTTTGAGATAGGGTAAGCAGCCTAAGGGTGTATTGATAACTTTTATGGAGAGGGGGGGGGGGGGTAAAGTGTATTTTACGGGAAGTAAACAAAAATTTTGCCACAAAAGCGTTAAAATTTTATCCAATATTGCAAATTTGAACCCTTTTCACATATTTATGGTCTTCCAGAGGAAGGGGACTCCCCTTTTGGAACCCTTTATACAACCCAGTAAGATAATTACATGAGAAGGTCATGGGACCGTTACTTCACTTTATTCCTTCCAGTCACTACTACCATCTGCGGTGGCTTACACTTGTACTATTTTGGCATTCTTTTTCTGAAACCGCTTGACAATATGTTTTGAAGGATCAATTAGGTGGTTCCTATGTTTTCTTATTTATTTCTATTATAGTTTGCCAATGTTTGGTTGTAGTTTTACAAATTTTTATTATTTATATTTAGATAAAAAATAACTGATGAAAGATTCATTTAGAAAAAGAAGATTAAGAAAAGAGAGAAAAATCTTGAAGAGGAAAAGATGTAATGAGAGAAGAAATATTACATCCAAAATGTAATGCAATTTGCTGCTAAATTTCTTTAAATGGTCTCTGAAAGATCATCTAGCAAGTAAAACAATATTTTATTTGAAGCACTCAGGGTTTCGAATCTACCACCAATAATTTTGCTCTTACACTATCTACTTTGCAACAAAACGGCTCTTTAAGAATTTTAAAGTAAGGCTAGGTTGATCTAAATAGAGCTTATAGCAATAGTGTTACATTTCTAGTGATTTTTGGAAGACGAACTGTCAATTTGGGTGTTGAAAATCTCTAGGGAAATATTACGGTAAAGCATAGTTCATAAGAGGATATTTTGAAAATAGACAGGCTATTACATCCATCGGTAGTGCCCACGTCGCGCCAAATTTTTCTGAAGATCATAATTTTTTTTTCGTCTGTTGGTACTGTTTCATTTGTGAAATACTGAGTTTCACTCCCAGTGACCAACTGCCTGGCTTCTTATATCCAGAGCTTACGTTATATGCTCTTCTAATTTCGTTTTTATTTGTGGTGCTAAAAGGAACAAAATTGTTGGAAGGGAAGACTCCCAAAGAAATATGTGTACAGGATTTAGTTTTGGCTCTCTCTGACCTCACTCGTGAATAAGGCAGATACACTCTGGTATATATATATATATATATATATATATATATATATATATATATATATATATATATATATATATATATATATATATATATATATATATATATATATATATATATATATATATATATATATATATATATATATATATATATATATATATATATATATATATATATATATATATATATATAAGAATTTATTTTGGGGATTAAGTAAGAAAAGAAATTTCATTAAAACAACCAATTTATCCTTGAAAATTACAATAGTGAGGAAAACGGCAACAATCGTGAGACCCTCGCCAAGGCTTCTGTGAATACTTTAGTAAATAACTCAAAAAGATAGATAAATAAAAAAAGAAGCCTAAAAGAAGGATAAATCATAGAGGTGACGTTCAGTGCTCGCTTAAACAGCGTTACCTTTTGGTGACGCTGTTTCTACCAATCGGCAGAGTAAGGTCGAGAACTTTGTATGGCAAATTTAACATAAATTTTCCTTTTCGCAAGGGATTAGTTTGGAATTAGGACGATTGTTATTGTTACTCCTCACAATTTTTTGGTTTCTTGGGATGCAAAGCTTCATTTTGTATCAGAAATTTTTTTCTAGTTACTTTGATTTTTTTTTTTTTGTTTGCTCACCATGCAATAGGAATAACAGATTTTTGTAAAATTTAATATTTGTTTGCAGCGAAAATTGTTTTCTTTTTACAAAGCGAATGTGTTTTAAACGATTTTACTGATAATTGCTTAAGGCACCTGATTATAAAAATTTGTTCGCTTTTCGCTAAAAATCGAGACGGATTTAATTGAACTTTAAACTGTTCCTTATAAATTAACAGCTTTGAAGCTTCCCACGACAAATGCTCTTACCTTGGTGTCACAATGCTCAACTACTTTAGAAGACTGTTCATGATATTCCTGTTTCTGAGGTTCACAGTGCTTGATTTCTTGAGATTGCTGATACTTCTGTGGCTGTTGTGTCTGCTGACCAGTCATTTTTTTCTGTAAGGAAAAATAAGTGCATTTCTTGATTCAGAAATTAGCTCTGTGGAAAGATGAATTTTTTTGAAAGATGCAATGTCTTTCAGTAGTAAAAAAAAATATCTCAGAAGAAGAAGAAAAAATGTTGCACAGTTTTATCGTGAGCTTGGATGGATTGGGAATAGTAATTGTGTCCTTATTGCAACTAAACTATATTTTTAAAATAAAAGTGGTGACGTTAAGAATTTGACGACCAATTTTGGGCATAATAACATAAAGTGCTTTTATGCTCTAATTATAGCTGTAAAAAAAACACTGAACAAAATATGCCATTTGTAACTATTTTTTTTACTTGTCAATTTTTTAAAACTTTTGCCAAGGTTTATTTTCTGTTTGTTTCAATTGAAACTATTTGGACGTGATTTTGACCTGGTTGTTGCATGAACACCTCGTTTGTCATTATTTTGGCTCACTTTTGGTAAAGAGTTTTTTTTATTATTATTTTTTATATATAGTACGATTGGACGATGTAAAGGCAGAAGTAACATATTTTCTAAAATGATAGATATCATCAACACATGTTTGCGAAAATTTTCTGAACGAAAGCAAAACTGTGAAACTTCATTTATTCCTTCTGAAATCTCGACTATTCCCGTAAATTTTCTAACTTTTTTCGGGGTTTTTATATTGTCCATGGACGGACTTATTCCTAGGATTTGAGCTATTAAAGCTCAATTTCCGAGAAAAGTTAGAAAAGTCTATTAAGAACACCATGACAAAATTAACGAAGAAAAAATATAAACAGGCAGGCAGGATTAACAATTTCGTCCAGGGAAGACAAATTTGGATGCTTAAGTACTATACTAACAACTGACTGCAGCACCGAGCCGCCTGAGTCTATTAGAGCTACGCAAAATCCTTCTTCATCCCAATCTATTGAAAGTCACCATCTTTCTACCCTCCCAAAACGTTCCAATTTCCATTAAATCCTTCCTTGCAGCCTCCTTCTGCTCCATTGGGTGACAACCAGCTCCGTCTTTCTTCCGTCTTTCGGAGTGCCCGCAATCCAGAACCATCCTTGTCCACTGACATCACTGTAGCTTCCAAGGTTCGCAAACTTATGTTCCTGCTCTTTCAAACTTTTTTAACTGTCGAAAAACACCCTAGGCCTTGGCAATTCCACTTTTAACATCTTTACTGCATCGACCAACTTTACTGATAATACTACCAAGGTAAGTGAAGCTATCCACTCGATCGATCTTCCCTTTACCCAGCATGATCTCTTCGCCTTCACTTATTCCCAGTCTAAGCGATTTAGTCTACTTAACATTAGTTTTCAAACCTATTCCTGCGCCCTCAACTCTCGAACCCAAAAAAGTCATTCATTTTGCTAACATCTACATCAAGGATCCCCAAATCATCAGAATGATCAAAGCTTATGAGAGTTTCACTTTCCTATTGGATTCCATGCTCTCCGATAACCTATATCATGCGTTTTAGGACAAAGTTCATCAAAGCGATTTATGTAAATGGCGATAAAACACGGCACTAACTAACGATTCTCCTGATTCAATAAGAACCCAGCTACAAACCTCATTTCCTACTTTGATTGCTGCAACGTTACTCTCGTACATAGCATTAATCACTTCAATGTATTTGTCTGCTATACCATGTAAGGATAGGGCCTTTATTACAGCATCTCTAAGTCAAAAAGTATCATCATATTAAGTAATTTGCTTCATGCAGAAACCGAGATGATTCCTCTATAATTAGCGTACTCATTCTTGTCACATTTCTTATAGAATGGTTTAATCTAAGTATTCCTAAAATCTCTAGGTATTTCCCCCTTCTGAAAGATCATAATCGCAATCTGCAGTAATTTATCTCAAACTGTACAGTCACCACATTCAAGAAACTCATTTACTACACTATGAGCGCCTGAGGCTCAATGATTTTTTAATTCTTGTAGTACTGTTACTAATTCTTCCCTGAAAAATAAATCTTTCTTCGCTTCTAAAGTGTCACGAACTTTTTCATTGTTTTCTATGGAATTTCCTGTAACTTTATTATGGTTTATCACATCCTCAAAATGTTCTGCCCATCTTTCTTTAAATATTTTCTTATCACTAACTCTGGCGCCGTTCCTATTCATAATTAAATTTTTAAAAAAACAAGTTTTTTCAACTGAAAGTAAGGATCAACATTAAAACTTAAAACGAACAGAAATTAATTAAGTGTATGAAGTGGATTGCCCCCTCCGCAACACCTCTCTCTTTACTCTAAAATGTTTTAATACTTTTAGAAAAGCTTCCTATTGTTCCAATTAAACGACCCTTGTGTTTCAGAAGTCGTTCTGAAAGAATTGGGACAAAATTCAAACTTTAGCGTAAAGAGCGAGGTAATCAGGAGGGGATAATCCCCTTCATGCAAGTAATAATTTCTGTTCGTTTTGAGTTTTATTGTTGCTCCTTACTTTCATTTGAAAAAACTTATTTTTTAAATTTAATTTCTGATCGTTTTTAAGTAATGCCAGGAAATCTAGCCCCACCTCCACGGAGAAATACCACTCCCCACGGAAATATCCTCTAGGTAATTCAATCCCGGTGAAAATTTACCCGGACAATTACCCTTAACAACTCCACGCGTAAAATTGAGATCGAAAAGAGAAAGCAAGAGATTTAAAAATAATTATGTATAGGAATTCTTGCAAATTCCCCCAGTGCAATATTTCGCCTCACAAGTTCACCCCCTGGAAACTTTCCTCCCCATAGAAAATTCCCCCGTGGAAAAACCCCCAGCAAAAAATCCCCCCACCCCCTACGAAATTGTATACATACTTCACAGTAACAAATACTATGTGTACAAAATGAGCAAATTTCATTAAGATCCCAATACTTTTAGGGGGTGTTTCCCCCTTTTTTCGAAAATCAGGCAAATTTTCTCAGGCTCGTAGCCTTTCATCGGTAAGACTAAAGTTAATGATACTTAAATATTTAAAATCAGCCTAATAAGCCGATTCTTCTGATACATCTATTGGTATCAAAATTCCGTTTTTTAGAGCTTCGGTTACTATTGAGCCGGGTCGCTCATTACTTACAGTTCGTTACCACGAACTGTTTGATTAAATAAAAACAAAAACAAGTCGGTTCAACCGAAAGTAAGGAGCAAGATTAAAACCTAAAACGAACATGAATTATAACGTATATGAGGGGGTTCGCCCCCTTGTCAATACCTCGCTCTTTACGCTAAAGTTCGAATTTTGTTCCAATTCTTTAAGAATGACCCCTGAATCACAAAGGCCCGTTAATTAGAATAAACAGCTCTTTTGAAAGTACTAAAAAGCTTTAGCGTAAAGAGCGAGGTATTGACGAGGGGGCGAACCCCTCATATACGTAATAATTTCTGTTGGTTTTAAGTTTTGATGTTGCTCCTTACTTTCAGTTGAAAAAAACTGTTGTTTTTTTTTGTTTAATTTCTAATCATTTTTTTTTAATTAATGCACGGAAATCCGGCGCCCCCTTCATGGAATAGTCCCCTTACCCATGAAGAATTCCTCCACGGAAAGTTCCAACCCACGTAACCCCCTCCCCGACCCCCCACTAGAAAAAAAATCCCTCCTGAAAACGTCTGTATACTTTCCAATAACCAATGCTGTATGGAAACAATGGGCAAAGTTCATAAATTTCATCCCTTCCCCCGGGGACTGTGGGGGATTAAGTCATCCTCAAAGACATAGTTATTAGGTTTTTTCGACTATGCTGAACATAATGGCTATCTCAAAATTTGGATCGGAGGATTTTGGGGAAAAAATGAGCGTAAGAGAGGCCTTGTTGCCACCCAATGTTTTAGGTCAATTGAAAAGGGCACTAGAACTTTTAATTTCTGCTCAAATGAGCCCACTCGCGACATTATAAGACCATTGGATCGATACCATCACCCCTGGGAAAATTAAATAAATAAATAAACACACATCCGTGATCATTCTTCTTGCAAAAAAAATACAACATTCCACATTTTTGCATATTTGAGCTTGAAACCTCTACAGTAGGGGTCTTTGATACGCTAAATCTGATTAAGATTCTATGACTTTTAGGGGGTGTTTCCCCCTTTTTCCGAAAATAAAGAAAATTTTCTCAGGCTCGTAATTTGATAGGTAAGACTAAACTTGATGAAACTTACACATTTGAAATCAGCATAAAAAATCCGATTTTTTTTATGTATCTATTGGTATCAAAATTCTGTTTTTTAGAGTTTCGGTTACCATTGAGCCGGGTCGCTCCTTACTTACAGTTCGTTAAACGGGGACAAATCTAGATTGGCTATTCCCTCTCGGTTATTTACATGCGAATACAATATTTTACTGTTATGCCGTTTGGCTGCATCTTCCAGACCTTCAGCAATTTTATCCATGGCCTCCACATCACACCTTCTTAATTCATGTTTTAATGCTTTCTCTACTTTCCTTACATTCCTCTTATTTTCACATGATATGTCACTCAAATACTTACTGTACAAGTCCCTCCTCTTATCTAGTAGACTTAAAGTGTTTTCACTAATATCTTTAGCCTCGTTTCTAACTTTCCTCTGCTACTTCATAAACTATTCTTCTAAAATTATCCATCCATCTTTTACATTGTTAAATTTTAGAATCTTTAGCTTAATAGTCAACTGTTTCTGGTAAGTTTTTCTCAAATTTTCATTCTGGAGTATACCAACTTCATAACTTCTCGGAAGGTAGCTACTCTTCCTAAATTTCAGCTTTACGTTTAGATTTCAGGTTTGTAGCTCCTAGACACTACTAGATGGCAATCTTTACTTTTTACGTTAATAGTAGCACTCCTGTATACCCTAATATCTTGTATCGATCCTGGCAGTCTTTGGCTTACAATAACATAATCAATAAGGTTGGCCGTCTTACCTTCATGTGACTATCTTGTTAACCTATTGGCCATTTTATGACCAAATACTGTTTTGGTTATAACTAGATTGTCATACCTACAAAAATGTAGCAGTCTGTAAACGTTACTATTTTCTTTTCCTACACCAAATTTACCAAGGCGAGGATATCATCTATACCTGTTTCTATTAATAGGAATACCATATTTCTACCCAGGACCGTGTCCATTTGTTCCTTTAGATTGAAGTAAAATTCATCTGAGTCACTACTATCTCCATTGACCGGTTTTACAGGGGCATATACTACTATGACTGATACCCTGCCATTTTTAGTCATAAAATGAGAGTATTTTCAATATTTATACCTTACCAGCAAGAGCAGATCCAGGATTTTTTTTTTTTTGGGGGGGGGGGCAAAATAGACTGATCCGATAAACTTGCTGCGTTAGGAGCAAGTTAAATTAACGCAAACTTGCGCTTATTAAGTAAATTACACTACTTCAGACTACGTTAGGGGGGAGGTGCGCCCCCTTGCCCCTCCCCTGGATCCGCCACTGCTTGCCAACCTAAGCAAGACTTAACAGTTTTCTTATTCATCATGAGTCCTACTCCCTGACTATGCGCCCCATCCTACCTGCCTGACTAAAAAAAAATCTCTATCACCTAATTTCATGTTTTTTGTCCCTGGGATATGAATTTTTGAAGCTCTTAACAGTCCAGTTCAAAATACACTTTCAAATATTCTCTATTTTCCCTCTACTGGTGATATAGTTGCAAAATATTGTCACGTTATATGTAAAATTGGTTTCTGATTAAGAATAATTTTTATAGCCTTTGAACAAAACATATGTTGGCCCTGCCTAGTCCACGGCAATCCCAAATGTCAATAATAACTGTTCGGAAAGCTAAAAGTAAACGGAAACCGAAAACAGCAACTATATATTACTAATAATAGTGTATTGCACCTGGTGGTCACCGTAAGTTGGTTTTCCTTGGAGCGCTTCTTGGCGCTTAATTATTGTTATGCTACATTAACTTTATTAAGTAAATAAAAACAGAAGTAGAAAATTTACCAAATGTGTAGGTCTTGAATTCAGACACACAATTTCATTGATAGAAAGAATTATGTTTTCATATTTTATATAGAATTTGTTTCCTTCACGTTCATTATTCAACAGACCACAGAGTATGTGATCTGTTGCGACATAAGGTATACATAGTAGCTATTTAATTGGGTGAAGGGGGAGGGAAAAAAATCCGCAAAGTCTATTTGTGGAACAAAAAACTTTTCGAGCTTTAATTTGGAATCCAGCCTTCAAAGACATTAAATGTCTTTAAAAGACTATTTACTTGCCTTTTTAAGACTATTTACAAGATTTACTTGTCATTATGTTGGCAAAACAAAAAAAAAGAGCAAAAGGATTGAAATATTTGAGAAAATTTCGAGATTAGAAGTTTATAACGGGATTCAACTACTATTACAACTTCTAATAGCTCACTGTATTACCATGCCACCCAAGACTAACAGAGCTGCGCACGCTCCTCTTCAACCCCAATCTACTGGAAGCTTCACTCTTCATCCTCTCCTATGAAATTCCTATTTCCCTCAAATCCCTCCTTATGACCTCTTCTCACAACATTCGGGGTCGATTTGCTTTTCATTTGGCCCCAGATGGATGTCTTAAAAGCATAATATTTGGTAATCTATCACCCTAGTTTTGAATAATATATTATTAAAAGATTCAAGTACCCCTTGACGACGTCAATAATTCGGATTTATTTCAAAATAAAGGCTTCTCCAAGATGTCTTAAACAAGGAAGAAGTTTATATTTATTGTGCCTGTTGCTAAAAAAAAAAAAATGCTAAAAAACAAGCGATAAATAAATGTGATAAAGAAGATCCATTCCTGGTTTTGGTTATAGTATACCAAATAATTGGGGGGGGATATCGTTTGCTGTCGCATCAGGAATCGAGAGTTCATTCCACGCACCTTATTATTGAGCTAGTGAAATTGGCTTCAAAAGTATTTTAGATTACTGCTAAGTGGTATACATCCTTTTGGGTGGTTATTAAATTTAGTTAAGGGGGGTTCGTTCTTCAAAAGTAACCTTAATTAACTGGAAAATGAGTTTACTAAATTGGCGTTTAAAAGGCTAAAACACAGTTGGGGCGACTAAATTTCAGTGAATGCTCATCTGTAGCAAGTGTCTGCCCTGGGAATGGTTCTCGATGGTAAAAAAAAAAAAAAAAAAAACAGGCTTGGTCCTTGATCGTAAGACACACTATATTAAGCCTGCGTTAAATAACAACTCAATTTATTTTGTGAATAATTATGACATGCTCAAAAATATAAATTACTTACGGCAGAGTTTACTTTAGAAGAGTTATGTACTAAATTAGATTTGAAACTAAACCTGATTATTTAAAAAAAAAGCTTTTTATTACGTAGTGGAAGGAAGGATTAAAGAAATAGCTAAGACCACAATTTCCTTTAACAGAGATAAAGTGTAACCACACATTTTTCCTTTTCAGTTTCTAGGAAATCACTTTTTATTGCAAAAATTAGAATTCTACGATAAGTTCTAGAAAAAAGATTTTTTTTGCTTATTACGTATTTTATGAACAGATATGGCGAAGTTGCGACGTGACGCGCAATAATGTAAACTTTTGCTAATGCTTTGGGCTAAGCATGAAGAAGGCAAGCCTTGTTCTTCCCACTTTCATTTTTTCCTAAAATTTACTGGAACGAAAATGCCACTTCTTGTTTGCTTTCGGTTTTGGGCCAAAAATTATCCTCCGCCAAATTTTAATGTGATAATCTGGATGTCGGGCATCATTCCACTTTTTAAACTGATATTTTTTCAGCTAATTGTTTTCGCACAATTTGTCTCTCAACGCAAAAATAATGAAGAAAAATAACAGAACATGCCTCAGGTCCTGATGTCCTTCGTCTTTCAAATGAAACAACACACATCTTGTAACCTTTCTGCTAAGCATAAAAATCTTAGTGATCTCTAGGGAACAGCTAACTCTACTCTCGCGACGGGTTTCATACAAAGCTCTATTTTTCTCTCGAGGATCGTTCAGGGGATACGTGAGTGGCAAACTTAGATACCTCTGCGTCCAAAGAAAATTCTCTGTACCGCAGGCAGTAGTTACCCTGCTTGAATTTGCTAAAATCAGTAATAAGCATCGCCATAACTGTGTGGCAAAGGAACAAATGATGAAGATTGTAAACTGAGATAAAGATCTCAGGTTCCTTAAGATCTTTGACTTCCATCAAGGGGAGCACCATTTCTCCAGGCCAGTTTCATCCAACAATCTATTCTAATCTTTTGACAAACTCTGACCTAACCTCAAGAACAAGAACGTCAGATCAGCTTATTATACATTTCAGACATACTAAGAATTTTGTTTTCAGAGGGTCCGGATAGGGCCGGATAGTAACCGACTAAAGAAAACGCAAATTAGAAGGATGGAATGTGAAAATGTGGCCATCTACTTACAATCTTTATTCAAGATCTTATATAGTGTCTTTTTGTTTCTTTCCTAATACGGAAGTGAAAAACGAGGGAAAGAGGGTTATATTGTTTATTAAATGTATCTTGAAACTACAAAATTAACACATAATCTAAAAAAAGAAAAAAGTCCATAGGACAGGCTAAAACTAGTCAATAAAGGATAAAACACTAAATTCAACCGACATAGAATCAGTTCAGCTAAATTTTTACCATACATACACAGTAATATGTACTTATTCCTTATCTCCAACTAAGAAATTCAATTTCATAAATTCACAATAACTAGATGACACCATAAAGACAATATACGAATAGGACAAGTATTATTAAACTTTGCAGCTCTTGCAACCAACTTGTAAACTACGGGGTAAAACAGGAGGTAAGCGCAGAGTTGTTAAATGCGAAAGAAAGAGAAACAAAGTAGAGAGGAGAAATCACAGTAGAATCTGTATCCAATCATGCCAAAATTAAGAATCTAATGCAGTGCATTTGGCAACCTGGGCTTACCTTCCAAATGTAGTTGAAAATTTGTATGTTTAAATTATGCAAGAGTCGCGCGTCAATCCCAGTAAAACAATTCGTGAAATAAAGCAAAAAAATTGCAGATGAAGCTAATTTCTTTCTCACAAAATGAATTATCTATAAAATTATTCAGTTTCTAGTCATAACTACACAATTGACAGGTACGTACTCTGGCCTGGACGCCTCTGACCCAGGCCCACCCAAAAACATCTTATGTTCCCCATAATTTCGAGAAATTTTCCTGTTTATGTGAACAAACCCTTAGTCACTCGAAAACCTTCTGATCATTAGGCTAGACTAAAAATTATATTTTCACGAAGGCCAATGCTCCATCATACCACCCTTTCGAAGAGCAATTAGCTTCAGTTGCAATAATTAGTTAAACAGGAAAAACACTTAAGGGCTAGATAGGTAGGAACTACTTCTATAAACCAGTTTAACCTAAATTGCCGAAAAAAGTAATAAAAGGTACATGATATTAAGAGACAGCCCTCAGATCTTTGTAATACAAGACACAATTTTCTGATTATTGCATTAAAATACATTTTAAAAACAAAGACCAATGATATTGTTATCTATACTAGTATCTTTTTTGAAATATTAGAATCAGGATCAGCTTATGGTGACGCCAAGAGGAATACTCCTTTTTTTCAAAGCGACCTAGATGCATTCCCGAGATCTTGCTTCTAAAAAATTATGCGCGAAACCTTTAGACGAGCAGCAGGAGTGGCCATCGTCTTTACCGCTTCTAGACTTTGATCTCACAAATGGTCTAGTACATTTCTTCTGACCAAAAACACCTTAAGCAACAAAGAATCCAACTCAAGATGCAATATTCCCTTTTCTTGGCAACGAGTGACCTAACTTCAAAAGCAAAACGAATACATCAAACCCACAGATTTAAAAGCTTTCTTTAGAATACTTTTAATACTGTTTAAATAAGGTAACTAAATTTCAAAAATATTAGTTTATGCTAAATAAATAATACGATTCAATACGTTACTATGCAGGTAATAAATATTTAACTAAGACAAGAATAATCGAATTTTTACAAAAGAAACCTTGGCTAAAGGAACATTCGTTCTTTAAAAAAAAGAACATACTGCCATATCACATTTAACCGTGCTTATGAGATTCCAAACCAGACGCATTTAGACTTTAATCAAATAAAATTCTATAAAGTGATCAAAGCATTATGCATCTAAACTATTTCAAAATAAAGCAAAGCTAAAATAACAAGCTAAGTCTTATCACAGAGAAAAAATAGACGTTCATAGAAAAGTGTGACGGAATTAATAACTATTGTTACAAGAAAATTTCGAAGCAAAAATATATGTATGGCATCATACAATTTTAAGCATTATCGGACAAGGGACCCTAACTAGGCCATGCGAAGCAAAGTGGAGCCAAATAAACTTATTTTAGGCTCGAGGCGCAGTACCTGTTTCATCTGCTAGGATAAGGCCTCTTAGACTGAGGGTTACCGAGAATTCCGAGTTTGACTCGAGGGGCATAGACCCCGTCTTTGAGCCGCTATCTTGAAGCCGACTTGGATAAGAAAGTAGACAATAATCCAAAAAAGGTGCTAAGTCTCAAAAGTGTCTTAGTATTCTATGACGTGGGTGCAACTTCTAGCCCTTAAGAAGTTTAAATACCCTAAACCCTAAATTAGGTAGTTAAGTAGATTAATGCGCACACTCACATTAATTTGTCTTTCATCAATAGAACAAAAATAATGTAGAAGTTTCGATAGCCATCAATGCTGCTGAGGGTACAGCTAGAAATTACAGACTTTTAATTGTCAGATATTAAAAATAATGAAAATAGATAATTGAAAAATAAAAGAGACCGAATCTTACAATAGTCTTACAATAATTAGATAATTAATCCTTACAATTTGATAAACTTATATATATATATATATATATAAGTTGCAGTTTTCAGCATTTATAGTTAATAAAATAGAAAGTTAATAAAAATCAATACATCTAAATGGGAGAAAAATCTCATTCAATTTGCATAATTGCTTCTCCTGAGATCAAAACTCTTAGACAGATTGATTTTAGGTTTCTCTATTAACGTCCACATGGGGAGACATACAATATATACAATGACTAATAAAAATAAAATAACTTGAAAAGAAAAATGTTGAATAAATCCTTAAAAGAATGAAGTTATTATAAGAAAAGAAAAAAACTTTATCAACGTACTTAGGTTCAACCAATCTAGAATCCTAAACTATGCTAGAAAACAAAAAACGATTTTATTTTTATCTTTTCCTGATTAAAAAAATAATGGCTACTGTTTTCAGATTTTTATGCATCAAACATTTAGAAATCCTGACTATTTATTTCACTCTTTCAGATCTATGTAAACTGAAACTTTGTTCAGAAAATGTTCAAAAAGTCTCAAATATTAAGGATAGTAAGACAATATTAAGGATAAAGAAAGAAGAAAACAGCTAGAGTCTTTGCATTTCATATTGACAATGAAACTCTTTTCGATTATATTTACAAAATAAATTTTCCAGAATTTTGTAAAACCCTTTTTAAACTGAAAAAAAAAGAGTCCAAAAACGAAACTAAGAAAGGACTGACATCGTTTTCAGGATCCCTCCAAAGATTGCTCCCTCCAAAGGGATCAAAAGGATCCCACAAAGAATGCTCTGAAGCAAGATGGTACCGTCGATATTATTAAGGCACGAATACAATCTTAGAAAAAAACAATAAGCAGAAAGACTTGAAAGGGAAGCAACTAAAGGAAAGAGTTTCACTGGGACACGCTTGAAGGAGGCGCAGTTTAAAATACTGAGACCAAAAGATCTAAACGATCATATGTGCTAGCTTCCTTACATAGGTGGATAAATAACATCAGAAACAAACAAGATTGTCTAAAAAGCCGTAAACGAGCTTCGACGAAAAATACAAGTCCATCACATTTATATCACCCAACGTCTACTGATACACAGTGTGGCAAGGGAAGCATAGGGGTAGAAATACCAACCTAGAGACTCCCAAAAAAGGCTCTCTTATTGGGGCAGAGAACAAAACTACCTAAAATGTTAATTCCACCCAATATAATATGATACTTTGAGCAGATATTTTAGTGTACCCTAAGACTCTTCAATCCGCAGAATAAGTAATTCTACATATAAATAAAAACACATTTAAGAAAAGGACGAAATAAAAGTAAAGACTGAGCAAGCAATAAAATAACACTGCCATCAAAAAGGTCCATATGTGGGTTTTCTTTATTAATGCTGATCATAAAGGATTCCAATTTTAAGTAAAATGGGTATTCTTGAAGAGAGCTCAATTTCTGGCCTAAGGTTAGACATTTTGGACGGATTGAAAGACTCTGTTATGGCAAGAATATAGGCTTTTTCACAGTTAAAAAAGAAATAGGTATCATCTAGCAGAAATAGCAATAATGATAATGATATTAAAAGGTATACAGCTTTTATAAGGAAATTTATTCTGATCTGATAATAGCAGAAAAATAAGGAAAAAAAAATGTAATGACCTTTGCCAAGTCAACTTATCTTTATGGTCAGGGAAAATGAATTTGCTCGAATCCCAACTGAAATTTAGCGAACAAGTGTGATATTAATGACTGCACAGGAGGCTTGGGTTGATGTTTTAACTCACCCCAGTACTACCATTTGGCCCACGCCTATGGGTATGATATGTGTGCATCTGTAAGAATACAGAAAACTAGACAATACAAGATATGATAAATTTGGAATACCTAAAATACCACTATTTCATTTATACTTCACAATTTACGCTATTGTAACATTCGAGATGTATTGTCTCTAAGCTTTTCGTGTATTGGCCGTATAAGCTCATCCCAGAAATAAGACCGTAAATGCCCTCCCCCTATATAAACAGGCAAATAATTTCAGCTTAGGACTCTAAAACTTGACCTTATTTTTATTTATTTTTTTAGATTCAGCTCAAAAATCGGTTCACAGAGAGAAATATAATTTTTGATTAAAAAACTTGCAGTGGCAACTTTCTATCATAACAATATTCTTATATTGTGTATTCTTATTGCGCTGAAATAAGCTATGCTTGAGCTGTTCAAAAAAACAACAACATCCATTTCATATTATATTTATACTGGCCTACCTGGAGGGGACAATACAGTCGAATGATTGGAGATCTTGCACATGAGTCCACTGATAGTTAAAGCAAGCTAGCACATACAATAACACTTATCAAAAATATACAACTAAGGTACTATATGGCGTCTTGCGACTAGAAATAACTATTTCTGCAGATGCGTCAATCAATTCGCACAGCCCAGGGATGATCGACTCGTCCATACTGAATATCGTTGATTGTCTTTAAGAAACGAGTGTTGAGAGGAGATGCATGCTCCATAGTTGGTATAGACAAGCGTTTTCCTTCATAGGAAATACTTGATACAGGGCATACAACACAAGCTGTACCAGCACCAAAAATTTCAAGAAGCTGAAAAAGAAACCCATTAATTTTGTAAAATCTTATAGTGAAACACAAATAAAGCAAATGCAAATTCATAAATGCATTCGTCCATTTTGGTATAAATTTGATTAAGAAAGAAGCAAATTATTAAAATATTGAACAAATTTATTAAAAAAAGTTAAAATACGGTGAGTTCCAATCAACCAATAGAAAAAGATAAATAGATTATTTTTCTACATAAGCTGATCAGTTTCCTCGTCCTATTTGGCCATAGCAACCAGGATCACTAATTCACGAGAATGTAGAGGAAGGATGGAGAGTTTTAAAAAAACTCTCATATTGAAAAGTTTTTTTTTCATTTTCAAAATCTGGGGGGCTGGGTTCAATTTTTTTGTTCACTTTTTTCAATGAAAATATCTGCCCCCTGCCCCTCCTCCCATTATTGCCACTGATAGCAGCCACGAGATGATATTTCAGCGATTAGAGTGTAAAAGAAGCATGTTAATCAAATTATCCTCAAAACGAATAGATTATTATTTCGCACCTAAATTGAGACTTTCTATCTAGCTGATAGAAAGGTCTATCTAAATTTTAATTGATTCTAATTTCTTTTTAAAAAATCTATAGGGGCGGGGAGGATGAAAATCCATCCTCCAATTGGAGCCACCGATAGCAACCAAGAGCTGACACTTCATCGGGTCGAATGTAAATAAAAATTATACTATGAAATATCTTAAAACAAAAATATTAAATTTTCCGTGCCCAAATGGAGATTCTGAATCTAGCTGATAGAAATGTCTACAAAATTTTCAATTGAAATTAACTTCCTATCTATTTAACTGAATTTGTGGTTATGGGGAATCCGCGATCGAAGATTTACAAAATCCTTGACCAATAAACTTACAACTAATTAACATTTCACCAAGCGTCTCTTGTACTTTAGGCACTATTCTCAATATCCTAAGAGAATGAAACTTCGTCTTTTTCCAAAAAAAATCACCTTCGTTTCTTTTAATAGCTCCAAGAGTCACGTTCGGGCTGTCCACTTTCCAAATTAATTAACACCACAGCACAAACAGGATAGATTGCCAAGTATGATTTTGAATAGATGCCATAAACCAACTGATGGTTAAAGAATTTAGTTTGTGCGATTATTTGCTTGTGTATTTGATCAAAAGGAGTAAAATTGAAAGGACTTTTTATCACGGAGTTAGTCAAACTGGTCGACGATTATTTGCTTGTGTATTTGATCAAAAGGAGTAAAATTGAAAGCACTTTTTATCACGGAGTTAGTCAAACTGGTCGACGATTATTTTCTTGTGTATTTGATCAAAAGGAGTAAAATTGAAAGGACTTTTTATCACGGAGTTAGTCAAACTGGTCGACGATTATTTGCTTGTGTATTTGATCAAAAGGAGTAAAATTGAAAGGACTTTTTATCACGGAGTTAGTCAAACTGGTCGACGATTATTTGCTTGTGTATTTGATCAAAAGGAGTAAAATTGAAAGCACTTTTTATCACGGAGTTAGTCAAACTGGTCGACCAAAAATTAGATTTATTGCGATAAGCAAAACATCGGTCCAAAGGCCAACTCACTACGAAAATTGAATAAATTACCATTCTTAAAATAAGATGCACACCAGAATTAGATTTTGGACAGGGGGAAGGGAAAATATGTGAGTTGTTTTCCTTTTGTCGTTTTAACATATAAGACGACGAAAGAAAAAACAACTTATTTTTAATATAGTTGTATACTAATATTTTTTATATCTAGGGGAGTGTAGAATCCCTCTCCTTTCTAGTAAGCTCGAAAAAGTGTCATTCAAAGAGGAAAACGGCATATCTTAAATGTTATTAAACAAATCCATTTTTTTTTTAATTGCCGTAACATACCAACAACTCAAATTTCTACGGAAGCTAAAATGACAAAATAACCTAAATTTTGAAAGAATAGTAGAAAAACGTATACTCATAGTTGACACTTTTTCGTGCATAGACGAATACAAAGAGACAACAGGCGAGATAAAGAGAGAGAGGGCGAAGGGGTATTTCGGCTTTTAAGATACATTTTTATAAAGCAGTTTTTCTACTCTGCAAAAACTATGTGACAGACATATGATGACTGTTGCAGAGCAACTTTGAAACTCTAATTTATTGTTGTAGCACGAAATATTCTTGGCCACCGATTACACAGCTGTTTGTCTTTATTGGCAAAGGATTTTACTTCTTGTATTTTCAAACAAATGTCCTTGCTTGCTTCTGCAATTACTGACCTTGAACCCGAGAAATCAATAGCCTTTTTTCTAATATAAGAGTTTCAAGGAACTATAATCGATGGTTTTAGTGATTCAAATCTCGATGCAGAAAATATTGCTCTATCTACTATTTATTGATATAGATTATCATTCATATAGAGATCATTGATATATAGAGATCTATAGATATATATAGATATATAGAGATCATGATATAGAGATCATTAATGATTGATTTAGTATACAATTCAATTTATTTATTACCCGAAAGAAAAAAAAATAATAGAATGACCAGCCCATGAAGCAAAGTTTGTGGGAGACTTAAAAGTAAAATAAAAATTTCTACGAAGTCAAACTATACAGAAAAGATAGAAAAAACATTGAAATTTATCAGGAAAAAAAAAATCGACAGAAAGGAATGAAACATATACAGGAATGCATGGATATAGAAAATTGGAAGATTGTTCAATAATTAAAAATTCAAATTCCTGTGCCTTTTATTGGGTAACTAGAGATATTGAAATTTATCAGTAAAAAAAATCGACAGAAAGGAATGAAACATATACAGGAATACATGGATATAGAAAATTGGAAGATTGTTCAATAATTAAAAATTCAAATTCCTGTGCCTTTTATTGGGTAACTAGAGATAGCACCACAACCAATACCGTTTTCCTCCGTTTTGTGGGATATATCTCCAATTTTGGCTCAAATGGAGTTAAATGTCAAACAAAAAAGATTACGATGTGGCTAATAATAGAAAATTATATATACTGCTACTCTATTACAAAATCTTTCATCTTCAAGCAGCGACAGACTGTCACTCCGTACTGTATTTTCAACAATTAGTTTGAATTGAACTAGTTTGGCAAAACTTTGCTAATATAAAAGAATAAAAAAATAACAATTAAGTATCAGCCTAATTTCGCTTAAACATAAATAAAACAAATAAACAAGATAGCGGAAACCACCTACAACCACACTCTCAACGGCAAATTTTAACATATATTTAATGAGATACCACATTTTCTAGCGGGTATTCTCTTTATCTAGACAACTTAAGACCTTAATTTTCTTAAATAAGGGTAGTTGGAGTAACACGTTATTTAAAGTAAATCGTAGGAAAAATTAGAAAACAGTAACAATCATAATATTCATAATTAAACCCCTTCTAACAATCGATGTCTCCTCACAGTACAGATTTAGGTAACTAAACAAAATAATGTCTTTAGATGTAATTTGAAAAGCTCCACCAATGTACTTGAGCACAATAGAATAGAATTTATTTGCGCTAAAAGCCCATAGGCCATGGGAAAAAAATATAAAACAAAGAACAATTACACAGAAATTACAAAAATCCTAGCCTAATCCTACAAAAACTATGATCCATCGCGAGACAAAGGAATCGTGCCAAACTTCAGACACTTCATAAATTTGAACAAAAATTAACACAAACGGGATCGGAAGACCTTTTATTAGTTAAAACCTACAAACATTATCAAAAGCTCCCATAACATCTATAAATATCGTGTATAAACTACTTTTCCTAGCACTAATATTTTTATTAAGTAAAGCCTGCAAACTAAATATAGGATCCGTCGTCCCCATAACCTTTTCTAAAGCCCGCCTGAACCTTATCCAAAATATCCCTATTTTCCATCCCCCTTCTGTACTTGAGCACATCTGTCTATGCACCTTCAAAATTTAAATCTGCGTACTTTTTTTCATCAGCAAACAAATGGTAGAATGGAGTAAAATCAATAATTCTTATTCTTTTTCCCCATTATAGAGTTAATAGATTAGGCAACTGAACAGCTAAAATGATGAATCATGCAATACACACAAATTGTAAATCAATTACTCTTTCTATACTGAAACGAGTAATCAAAACCCAAGAAACAAAGAGAAAAACACCTACTCTATCTTCATCTAAAGCTTCTTTGACCTCGGCCATTGTAATGTCACGCTCAGATACTTTGAATTCATTCCATTCTCGTGCCAGTTCCAAAAGAGATCTTCTAGTCACGCCAGGAAGAATTAGACCGTTCAATGGAGGGGTAACAAGCTCTTTCTCTAAAACAGAAATATAGTATTCAATAATAAACCACTGTGTTTATAAGTGTGATTCAAACATATGGTATAACATCCCACTAAGGTTGTGATATAAAGTAATGCTACAATACAACATAAAATAGGATGTTTCATATCATGGGGAAAAAGTCTCAGCAGCGCTGTCAACCAGGCGAGTATACACACGAGGTGAGAAGGGGAGAGGTTGTGCCTCTACTCCTCCCAGGAAAGCATCAGGATTTATACAGTTTTAGTTTAAATTTAGTTGACCTAGTCTAAATTTTTCAGCCCCCCCCCCTCGAAAAAATAAGGAGTTTATAAATCCGTCAAAATTAAATAAATAATAATAATAAAAAAAAAATTTGGATAGGTATTATCATGTAAAATCAATAGAGAAACCAGGCATACCTTCCTTTATTTAATTGTACTCAGCTAGTCTGTGTAACACACAGGTGGGTTATAATCTAGAAAACCGATCCCCCTTTCCCAGAGAAGCTCGTATGTTAAAAAAAAGTCTAATTTATTACAAAAACATTTATTATATTACTATATTTTATTGTTTGCCTTTTATGTGTTTGACAAATTCTTAAAAAAGTGCCAACCCCTCTTCTGAAAACAATGAGGTGATCTTGTTACCTAAATCGTGTATATCTTTGGAGAAGTTTTACGCTCTAACAATTAATTTCCGATAATTAAAGGGAATATATGTTGTTCCTTTTTACACCTGAACGCAAGCGAGCATTACACACAGTTTAAAGAGCTGAAAAGAGGAAATTGAGCTGAAACTTCGAATATTTTTTTTTTTTTGGGGGGGGGGGGGTTGGTACGGTAGGAAATTTGTGCAAGGGGTAAGGGTCTAAAATGTTTTCCTTGGTCCTCAAAAAAGAGCAGAACTACTTTTGTTGGTTTCTTATGACTGTCGTCCGACAGAATCCTTGGCTAGCTTAATTATGATTCAATATGCGAAATCTCTTTCGTGCACGTTTAGAGCCTAAGTCATATATTTAGCGATTAAATGTGGAATACACAATTGTGCGTTTTATTCGTAATTTTAACGATTAATTTTATTGCTCGACGATTACAATATATATATATATATATATATATATATATATATATATATATATATATATATATATATATATATATATATATATATATATATATATATATATATATATATATATATATATATATATATATATATATATATATATATATATATATATATATATATATATTATGTGTTTATCTTGAAATAGTGCTTGGTACGTTGGATTTTTCTTGCTGCTTTTTTGTAGCTCCTTACTCTATTTAGTTTTTTTTTCAATATTGGCACACGCGTGTTAGCTCAGAGCTATTATAAGGCAAAATCTCGTTTATGGTAGCATAACTTGCATTCGTTTCGGGAAGTCTTTTTCTCGACTTGGCCAGTAACTACACATCTTTATGTGACTGTACAGACATCAATAAATAGAAAAAAAAATTATGTTTCATTCATTGTATTAATTCCTAGCCAAGCTCCACTAGATTTTTTTTAAGCGAAAAAAGAAAACCTTTCCACTGTATGTAAGTTACGCTTTTTAGCAATCCTTACGAACAGCCTTTACGGTTTTTAGCAGGCCTTACGAACATCCTATTATAGATTGGCTTCTTGGCTTTCCAATATTCTGTCAATGCAGGGTAAATGGTAACCCCTTTTCCACAAGAAGAATAAGAAAAGTCATATCTCAACGGCGTTATTTTTAAACATTAAAATAATACAGGTGTTGCTTTAGATGAAGTACGAAAAAGAAGCCATTTCCCTTTTCTCATGGAATAAATAATTTACGACTGACAAGAGAAGGGGGGAAAAACAAATAGAGAAATGACTGATTCTGATTTACGTTAAAGATGCAAGATTAAGGAAACATTGGATTGAACTTTAGACACATTACAGAGAAATGAAGAACTTTGCGGGGAGTTGCGACAGAACTAAAAAAAATTTTTTGACATAAATGAAAACACCCAAAAAGATCAGCAGTCAAGGCTCTGAAGAATTTATTGTAGAAGTAAAATGTTCATTGAACATTAATTGATCCTTGGAAATTAAGAAATCCCGAAATGAATGATATCAAAATTCCACTAAGACTAAAAGTAAAACTCAACCCTCGATAAAACATTTTTAAACAGAGGGTAAACCCAAGTCCAGGAAAAAATAACGGTTAAGAATGCAGCAATATAAAAGACATTTCGCTGGAAGAGTTGGCACAGTCTAGGCAATTAGATCTCTCGAGAACAAAGATCTTTAAAAACCCACAGAAAATTTTCCTTCGCAAGGAAAGTTTTTCCAAATATTCCCAAGCGCTATTCACGCTATTCCCAAGGAATGGCGATTATATTAATAGTTTTAAGTAGGGCCCGACATATATATATATATATATATATATATATATATATATATATATATATATATATATATATATATATATATATATATATATATATATATATATATATATAATCTTTTTCTTTATGCGCAACTTATCCAGAAGAGGGCATCAGATTTCCTCATGTAATTTTTGCTTGTCCAATCCTTTGGGACGGAGCCACTAGCTAAGTCTGATCATGGTGGAGAGAGCAGAAAAGGTGAGTCAAATGAAGTCAAAGTATATTTGTTGTCAATATTTGTCAAATTCTAGTCACAGACCCGGTGCAGCAATGTTCTAAATGTATGGTGACTTCAAGAACGTACATCCTCTACCAAAAAAACTAAAAAGAATATAATAAACTCTACATTATTGTTTAATGAATGTTCACTTGCGTGGGGGAAAAATCCGAGTTTCAAATGGTTAAAACCAATATTTCCAGTCAGGAGCACAGCTAAGGGGGAGTGGGGGTGTTTTAAGGTGGGGAGGGGGAGCTCCAAGGTGTCGCCGCCCAGGGGCGGATCTAGATCAAAATCTTGGGGGAGGTCCAATGTGATAAGGGCACCAATGGGCAAAATTTTCGTGGGTCCAATGTGAGAAAGGTACCAATAATTGATCAAATTGACAAATTTATTCTAAAAAGAGTAAAAAAAGAAAACAAACGGGGAAAGAGGGCACCAGAAAGATGTTGGCCCCCCTGTGTCGCCGCCAGGTGTCAATACCTTCGAAATTTAGCTTGTGTGTCCGCATTTGTCGGCATACTCGACGATTTCGAATCGATACCATATCATATGAATGTAGTTTTCACATTAATATGTGAACGATTAGAATTCAAAGTCGTACTATTGAAATTTGGGTTTTGAATAATCAGTTTCAATAAATATCTTAGGCTTCTATCAATCAGATTTTCACGTATTTGTGTTTATCTAACTAAGCCAAATTATTTGATAATTTTTTTTCTTATATGTCACTTCCGCAAACATCTGCCATTTTGTTTGTGTGCTTAGAAGCTGCTTATCAGAAAAGCTAAAGAAAATAAAACAATTTTATATGACCTAATTAAAATTACAATTTTAATATGACCTTGTATATGACCTAATTTTTGGAATCCACAGGGAATTATTGAGGCTTGTTGTTTGGTGTGTAATTAAATAAAAAAAAAAACAATCTTTTTAACTGAAAGTAAGGAGCAACATTAAAACTTATAACAAACAGAAATTATTCCGTATATGAAAGGGACTGTCCCCTCCTCAACACCTCGCTCTTTTCGCTAAAGTTTTTTATTGTTTTGAAAAATAGAGCTGTGAGAAAGAGTCAAATATAGCGTAAAGAGCGAGGCCTTGAGGAAGGGACATCCCCTTTTATATACGGAATAATTTCTGCTCATTTTAAGTTTTAATGTTGCTCCTTACTTTCAGTTAAAAAAAAAACTTTTTTTTATATTTAATTTCTGAACGTTTTTGAATTAACGCAGGTTTTGATTTTGGCTCACCGTACATGAATAGCTAAAACGAAATTTGCATATAATTTTACTTTTTTTTTTTTTTGGTTAAATGGCTTTCTCGAAAGTTCTTTAATTTTATTTATGAACATTTTTATCAGTAATAAATATACACGTAACTTACGAATTAACTTCCGTAACGAACTTCTATATTCATATATTTTTAATACGTATATTAGGGGGTTCGCCCCCTAGTCAATACCTCACTCTTTACGCTGAAGTCTGAATTTTATTCCAATTATTTAAAAATTACCCCTTAATCACAAAGGCCATTAATTAGAATAAATAGATCTTATGAAAGTATTAAAAAAAATTTAGCGTAAAGAGTGAGGTATTGACTAGGGGGCAAACCTAATCATACACGTAATAATTTCTGTTCGTTTTGAGTTTTGATGTTGATCCTGACTTTCAGTTGAAAAACTTGTTTTTCTTTTTAATTTAATTTCTGATCGTTTTTTTTTAAATAATGCTGGGAAATCCGGCGACCCCTTCGTAGCAACGTCCCTTCGCCCACGGAGATTCTCCCACGTAACCATAGGGTTGTCTGATACGCTGAATCTGATGCTGTGATTTTCATTGAGGTTCTACGACGTTTAGGGGGTGTTTTCCTCCTTTTTCCGAAAATCAGGCAGATCTTCTCAGGCGCGTAACTTTTAATGGGTAGAACTAAACTTGATGAAATTTATATATTTGAAATCATCATAAAAATACGATTCTTTTGATGCATCTATTGGTATCAAAATTCCGTCTTTA
Source organism: Artemia sp. Qi Xiang Cuo (assembly GCF_049724085.1). NCBI lineage: Eukaryota > Metazoa > Arthropoda > Branchiopoda > Anostraca > Artemiidae > Artemia > Artemia sp. Qi Xiang Cuo. The sequence goes on along the minus strand of NC_142797.1, from coordinate 50,580,749 downwards.
GAGTTTCGGTTACTATTGAGCCGGGTCGCTCCTTACTTACAGTTCGTTACCACGAACAGTTTGATAGATCAGGGAGAAACATATGAGTATGAATATGGGCAGAGTAAGGGGGGTTTAAACTTTAGGTGATTTGTTTTTCCGGAGGGGAATTTATCGGCAAATTATATCGGTACGCTACCGATACATCGGTATCGGACCTAAAAAATCCATATCGGCCGGGCCCTAGTTGTAAGCCATTTAAGATACTTTGACCTAGAACAAGAACATAAGAAATCCAGTACTTTGCAATGTCATCCCGAAACTTCAGCCTTGACACACATTAAACAAGGTAGAAAAAGTGGATCTTTTCTTAAAAAGAATTACAAATGCTTGTTTAACTTCTTTTACTAAATAGAATCAGTGTATGCTTGGTGTCTAATGCTAAACCGGTGAAAATTTATCGAACATACAGATAAAAGAACAAAGAAACAATGACTTTGTCCGCACAGCTTTCTTTACTTGCATATGGTTAAGGACGGTACAACTGAGCCATTGCTATGAGGATTTTAACACGTAAATTTCACCCTCTTATATACTGATTTGATAAAAGCATGTATTGATAGCCTTTACTAGTAATTTTTTGACTTTTACCGCCTTACTATGCCAAATGATTTACCAGCAAATTCGCTATCCTTGTCCGACTTTTATGGTAATATATGTATCACTTAGGACAGAGAAAAAAAAAGCCACCTTCCCCTTTATTCATCCAATAAAAATTACAGCTGACAAGAAAAGAAGAAAAATGAAAGATAAGAGTGACTGCTCCTAATTCATGTCACAAAATGTATTAAAAATGCAATATTAAACAGGGCACTGGGTTCATACTTAACCACGTGCTAGAGAGATGAGAAACATCCTAGTCAACCGCAAAAGACGTCAAAGGTGGTTTTTGTAATAACAGAAATAGATAGATTTAATGGAACGGAAGCGGTTAAGCTTAAAAAGATGAAAATTGTACGCTCTGACAAGCTGATTGATAGCTAGGGAAAAAGCAAACTATATATTGAAAAATAAATGGAGCTTGAAAAAAAGCACCCTCTTCATCTTACGAAAGGTAAAAAGGAAATAAAAAAAATATTTATACTTTTTTAAACAGATTCATTTGTCTAGCGAAAACGACTATGAACAGAAGTGCACAGGCTGCACAAAGTTCCAACCCTTGGGAGGGGGGGTACAGCGCGTTAAATAAAGTAAATCAAATACATTTTGTACCAATATGTTCTATTTGCCAAGGGAAGAGATACACCTCGAAATATCAGCCCCCCCCTTATTTTGTGTACTGGTATGGTTATGCATATAGCAATGTGACAAGCTTTTATTAGTGTTAAAATAAGATTGATTGTAGGTCTGATTGGGCAAGTATTGGCTTAATTCAGAAAGCATGAAATGCAAAGCAAGAGTGGATGGGTTTCATTAAAGCAGCACTGATAACCTATTTTATTTTTGGCGGCTGTGTCTGGCTATATGTTTGGTAGGGGCAAGTAAGGGAGTAGAGGGGTGAGATTTTTTTAAGGAATTGCATAAGTCCCTGAAGTGTTATTTTGTTTATATTTTTGCTTGTCCCAATCACAGAGATATGCGCCCGGACATGAAAAAATTAAGTGGTAGTGATTTCTGTGGAAACTTTTTTTTTTGTGGCCCATTCTTTAAAAAAAATAAGAAAAAAAAAATCATGTCAGATTCCCATATTCTTTAAAACAGATCAAGTAAAGAAACCAACACAAGAATATTGTTTCAATCGTGCCCAAAAGTAGAAAACTTTGCAGTTCAGAACAAGAGCTATATTACAACTACTAGCCCCTATTACTGCTAAAAGCTGCAGCGTTAACTGCCTGAGACCGATACATTCGTGAATTCCCAATCTTCACTCTACTCTCAGGAACAATTCTTATCATTATTTGTGCAGTCTTATCCTCTCAGCCTAATCAGGGAGGAGGGAGTCTACTCTTTCTTTTCTCTTTATGGAATATTTGGTATAATTATTCTATGTATGCAGTTTTCTGCATGATATGGACCTAGGTATGGACCAGGCTATCTAAGCCACGCGTTCATGACGGAGACACTGACTTTACTTTACTTTCGGCGGGAACCAGACGATGAACTTTCCAACACGGCACCAAAGGATCTTGGAATGACTTCTGACGACCACTTGGACCTGTCGGCTGCAGCTTCTCCGGCGATCTTCAGCCAGTCTTTGTCCCATCTCCGACCGTGTCTCCCGAATTTTCCCCCCGATTCCAGGTCCTCCTTGAATTTTTGCCACAGGTTCTTCTTTTGTCCTCCTGGTTTACGTGTTCAGGAGGAGGCTGGTTCGCAGACAAGGACGTTTCGACATATCGTGCCTTCGGGACGGCGCAATTTATGGCCGAGGAGCTTCAGGCGACGTCTTTTAATGACAATCGATAGCTCTTCGGATTAGCCACAGCGACTCCTTACTTCACTATTGGAAATCCTGCCCCATCTCTTAATGCGGAGGATGTAACGAAGGCAGCGGTGGCCGAACATGTCAAAAGTTCTCGCGCCTTCAGCCTTGATCGGCCATGTCTCGCAAGCATACAGTGATACTGCTCGAACAGTTGCAACATAGATTCTGACTTTTGTTCTGATTGAGATCTCCAATCTGGTCCATAGTGCTTTTTTCAGACTAGTAAAGACTCCCCAGGCTTTTGCTATGCAGGCAGAGATATCCCTTTCAGCTCCACTATCTGGTGTTATGATTGAGCCAAGATGCTTCAATTCCTCGAAGTTTTCTATTGGCTCACCGTCGAGGGTAACCTGGCAAGCAGTATGTTGGTTGAGAGCCAATACTTTGGTCTTTGCACTGCGGATGGCCAGTCCGATGCGCTTTGAGACCTCAGAAGTATCGTTGATCATGCCTTGTAAGCCGTCGGCGGTAGTTTCCAGCTCAACAACGTCGTGTGCGAAGTCCGGATCTGTCAGGGACTGCAGGAAACCAGTTATTTGTCCGAAGACTATTCCGCTGTGGTTTCTCATTGCATTATTCATGATCCAGTCTATCGCGTAGCTGAATAATATAGGCGGAAGGAGGCATCCCTGCTTTACCCCAAACTCCACTGGAAACTTTGGAGTGTCATTGCCGGTAACACTGACGCAAGTCTCAGTGCCCTTATACGCACTTCGGAGTATCTCAATGAGCTCCTGTGGCGCACCGTCTTCAGCCGTAATTCTCCATAGCTCCTCTCTGATGACAGAATCGAAGGCAGCTACTAAGTCAATAAAGGCGATGAGAAGGGGTAGATGAAATCTGCTGTACTGCTGAAGGATGAGGTGAATCGTCAATATCTATTCTGGACAGCCTCTGCCTGGTCTGAGGCCTGCTTTTTCAGGTCGGGTTAACTTGTCTCGTGCGTCTTTGAATCGATTCAAAAGAATGACGCCGAAGATCTTCATGGCATGGTCGATCAGGGAGATACCTCTATAGTTTCCGCGGATTAGCACTAAGAACACTAAGATCCTTTATTGACAAAAACAAATGACAAATAAATTTCTAAACTGGTCGACGGAGAGCAGGGCTCGATGTGTCGGCCATAAACAAATATAAGAAAATGCCGAAATAACAAATAAAGGATAATAAAAAAAAAAAAAAAAAAAAAAAAAAAAAATACAAGGTAGGAGATAACAGAGGAGGCCACCCCACCGCGAGAACACCACAACACAATTCATACTAATATCAATTATTCATCAATCCCGACATCCAGACAAAGAACCATTTTTGAAATATGTTTTTTCAAAGAACATCTGCTCTTGAAACTTGAAAACATTTCTACTAAATTAAGTTTATTACAATATGAGGAATCGCGTATCTGTTGAGAATCTAGTTCTTTCTGATTTAATTGGAGGAAGGCGATACTTCTTGGAGTGGACGGGGTGGGCAGGAGAAATGGGAGTCTCAATTATACCCAAATCATGGAAATAATTTGTTGAAGATTGTAATCTCCAAAATTAGCGCAGCAATAGCTTGTTCAGTAGATTGACCCGACCTGAATCCAAACTGATTTTTAGTAAATAAATTTCTTTTATCGAAATACGAAACAATTCTTTTTGAATAATTTGTTCTAGAACCTTAGATACTGGAGAAAGAATAACTATTGGACGATAGTTGCCAATATCTCTCTTATCACCTTTCTCAGGAATTGGAATAACTCGTGCAGATTTCCAAACTTCTGGAAAGATCCCTGATGACATCGACACATTTAAAATATAAAGCAATGGGATATAGATTAGACAAGCCATTTCGTTTAGAATACTTCTGGAGAATCAATATAAGCCTTGGGAATTACCAGTCTTTAAATCCGCTATTAGTTTCTGGAACTCACCAAAAGTAACAGGGGCCAGAAACATACAAGAATATTCAGATGGCGGGACAGATTCTTTATATGAATAAAACAGAGATTCAGGGAACCTCAGTTCAACAGCAGTACTAATATGAGAAAAATAATTACAAAAATAATCTGCAACATCATCTTTCTCCTTCAATTCAACACCATTTTCATTCTTGATCACTTCAGGGTGTGGTGTCTTAGTATTATTCCCAATTTTTTCCTTGATTAAATTCCTTGTAGTCCGAGGTGAATCCGACTTTTTAAATGAATTTTCGTAATAAATTTGTTCACTTGTTCTAAGAATTTTAACAAGCAAATTTTTATGATTTTTGAATCGCTGTACATTATGAGCCGAGGGGTATTTCATTTTTATCTTATACAGCCGATTTTTTTCCTTGGTAGATTTTAAAAGTGATACACTTATACAAGGCTTTTGGGCGAGGTTCTTTTCCGATATGTAGTTATAAATGGGCAGTGAAGGTCCAGTTTTTTATTCAAAATTTGATAAAGTATACCTAGGGAAGTATCTGGGTCATTCTCATTAGTAACTTCGCTCCAATCTACATCGCTAAGATTAGATTTCAGTTCATTCATATTTACTTGTGAGAAATTTCTCCTCTTCATAGGATTTTCTTTATTGACTATCTTTTGCGCTTTGAAATCAGACATTAAAATACAATGATCAGATGTATCTTCCATAACCACGAATGTAGGATGGCCTTATCTCCTTTTTTGTGTAGCGGAACGAGGACAGATACTTTCCAGTCTTTTGGGAATGTCTTCGTAAGGAATCCAATCCTCTCCTGGAGTTTTATTGTTTTTCATGCACTTCAGCGCTTTTAGTACGTCCGCAATATTTGGCGAATCGAGGTTTATTGCGTAGGGCTCTCCAGCAGCACTCGAAAAGGCAGGTAGATCGCAAGGGGGTTCGACAGGGTTCAGTAGCTCGAAAAAATGCTCTCGCCAGCGTTCTATGCGCCCTCCTTCTGTTCGGATGAGTTCTCCGGACTTATCCTTCAGTGTTTCAACCGCTACAGGAGCTTTTCCTGTCGCTTCTTTCAAGAGTTTGAACATTTTCCTGCTGTTGTGGCTCTTGGACGCTTATAACTCACTCGCCAGATGTGACCAGTACTGTTCTCTGTCCCGTTTCAGTGACTGCTTTGTGGGCTACCTTTAAGTGTTCTTTTGCACCTCCCACGAGGGGTCGCTTCTTCTCGACTAGTTCTATAGTGTGGTCAGAGACCTAGGCTCGCTGTTTTCGTTTTGTGTGGCCAAGCACCTCCTCAGCTACATCCTGACCATTTGTAAATTTGCAACCAGACCATTGGTAAAGAGTGATGTTGCCTCCTAGTCACTAATCTTTGACAACTTTCTTGGTTAGTAAACAGAGAATTAAAAATAAAGAGCGTTAAAATGTGCTTCATTTCAGGAGTAAAACTGACAGGGCTCTATGGAGATGTCTTTCCTTCTCACAATCCCAAAGTTCTTAGATGTTGAGATCATATTTAAGTATTAAATTGCATTAGCATGTGTAATAAATGTTTAGAACACGATTAAATATTTCATGTTTACATGCTAAGATGTTTAGATCATGTTCAAAAATTTTCATATTATGAAAGTTTACTGAGGATTTTAAAAAAAAGAACAGACGCGGTATTTTAAAAATCCTAGAAGCATACTCTTCCTAGAAAACGGCGACAATCCCTTGGTTATTCAAAAACAAAAAAGTCATTACAAGAACACACAAAAGCACGGAAAGTGGATTGGACAAGAAGGCAAATTTCAAACGTTTACCTCCGTTTTTATTTTTGAGGAAGACGAATATGTTCATCGTTCCAGCTTCGGTCAGCTGATGATCATCACCATAAAGCCAGAGGACTTGCTGATGGCCTGATTGCTCAGCAACCTTCTGGATACGAATTGTAGGGGCGTAATTGGATCCCATTTTCATAGCACCACATCCTCCTGGCCATGCCCTGACATAACTTGGATCAGCCAATAGGGATACCGGTTTCTGACCCGATGCAAAGTAAGGACCAACTGGACAAAGGACAACGAATAGCAAAGCTGAGCTTGGCGAAACAACCCCGAGAGCAGGCTAAAAAGAAAAAAAAAATACATCCTTTAAATTAGCCGAAATAAAAAAAACTGAGTTTCTTTTCGAAAATTTGATCTTTCGCTTGTATTTCTGTTCACTTGTTCACTTGAATGTAATAAATGATAGAATCAAACTACTAAATAGAGCTGTAGAAAACAAGGCAAATTAGAAAAGAGCATCTTACTTCTGGCTAATATTCAAATTGGGTTCTTATTAGGAATTTCTTTTACAGAAAACATTTCCTTAAATTCTCAAAAACATTCTGGATGGCTAAAAGAGGGTGATCGACATTAGCAACCGCAAGAGAAAATGATATAATTCCCAATTAGGGAGTAAATAAAGGAATTCGGATAAACTAAATGAGATTGTGGTTAGTTGATAAGCTTTATGTAGAAGTAACGAACCTTCAATTTTGATCTAGTAAATACACAATTTTAAAAAAATGAAGTTTCTGGAAATTTGAGACAGCATTCATCACAGTAAAAAATATGGTATAGAAACAACTTTTTATATTTTGTATTTTCTTTTAACTTAAAATTTTCTGTATAAATATTTGTTCTGACTTCCATTGGTTGCGTTGGACAGCTCCAGATTTACCGAGGGAAAATATTGGTGAAAACGGTATGACATTCCTCCAGCGATAGCATTACACTTTGTCACAAACTTTACTATCTTATAATTACATCATGCATTGAAGTATCTAGCCTTGTCATTTTCTGTTTGTAATTGGGTGGTGATAAAACTGTTTCCTATAATCATGACTAGGCAAGTAGACAGGGGAGGGGCTCCTTTCCTCTACAATTCCGGGTTCCCTTGGTTTCTACAGTATTTTTCCAGTTTTTGTGACAACACCCTCCCCCCCCCCCCAAAAAAAAAAAGGAAACTTAAGTGGCTGCACCATTGCCAAGGAATTATCATGAAGCTAACATCCATAGTATTTTATCTAAAGATTGTAAGTTAGTAAGTCTAGAGTCTAAGCGTATAAAATACGCTTTACAGTTAGACCTAAAGATCTAGGGTGGTATCTATAATAATTGGACTGATCATGAGCAAATTTTTACTAAGAAAGATCGATGACCGCTGAGAGGTTTATCAACTGTCATTTTTTGAAAAAGAAATAAAAAAACGATAGAACCGAATGAATTTGTAAGGCTAGCGAACACGAGTTTAAAAAAATTCGCTATAAGAACTGAGAAAACCAAAACAATGTTGACTAATCAATTTAGCTTGCTCACAAGCAAGTTCTTTTTGAATTTCAGATCTCTTCTATTCCGCTCTTTCGGAATTTAGCGTGTTTCCCCATGTGAAGACCATGCAAAAATTTACTTCAATGATTAATTGACCGACAAGTTGGTCAACTATGAAATTTCGAGTTGATTTTGTTTGAAAATGGGGTAGGAACAGTAAGACTCGGCTAGTCGAAGCACAAGATCAACAGTTAACGAAAAAATTATTCCTTAGAGAAGCAAGTTCTTAAAAAACGAGAATGACTACTACTCCTGCTGACAACGCACTAGAGCACCAAGCCGCGCGAGGCCAACACATTTAGGCAAGCTCCTCCTCCACTCCAATAAAAAAAATTAACATTACAAAATTCTGCCTCAGCCTTCCGAAGCGCCTACGGTACAGTCATATTTGTCCTCTGTCATGAATGTGGCTTCCAATATCCTAATCTTAGTTCCCAGATTTGTCTTCCTATTCTTTCAAACTTTATTTAACCTATTCTAATTTTTACATCTTCACTACATTTACCACCTTGGAATAACTACCACCTTTACTAATAGGACTATTCTGATAAGTGAAGCTGTCCGTTATTTCGAAACTACCCCCTCAATAAGCCTAACTGGTTGTCAATAATTCCAATAGAAAGGCACTAGTGAAAATATGAATTTAGATATGATTCGAAAAGACAGTAATTTGTGTGAGCATGCATAACAAAGCTAAGACTTCTCTCCCCAAAATTCCAATTAAGGTACATTATTTGAATGTAATCACAATTGTGCTCTTTTCTGCTTGAAAAAGTGAAAATGGGGTTTTGGCAATTCCTAGCTTTTCTTTTCTTTCCCAACTTTTCTGACCAGCATAATAAATTGACTGTATAATTAAAACCTTATAATATCACACCCATTAGAAAACTTCATTACAACAAGGAGCTCATTAGAGAAGACGACTGAATCGAATCCAATTAAGGAGAACTCCTATCCTTCTTGCTAGACCGTCCATCATTAGCAAGCTCATTCAAAATTTGCACCAGAAATAATTTCCTTAGTTCAAAACCAACAATACTTTCGATTCAAAAGCATCTATTCTGGTAGAGTGAGCTGGAAAATCTTAGATCCTTCATTGTTCACGTTAAAAAGTATGATTAATTGCGTCAAGAAACAGCTGACCTGAACAAAGCCAGTGCTACCTTGGAAATCAATACCACTTCATCCAGACGAACAGGTGGAAAGGAGAAAGGAAGTTTAATTTTTAATTGGGAAGGATATTAATGAATGCCGCTCTAAGAGCTTCCATGGATTTATAAAACTTGATTCATCAATGCTTAACTGAATTGTAGCGACAACAAAGGAAGATATCCCAAGATCGACTGGGGAAAAACATACCACGAAAAATAGTCAAAGTAATCGAAGTTTTTTTTTCCTAAGCAATTAAAAGAAGAAAAAGATAATATACGAAACCTGTCAAGTACTTCAATAAATTACACAAGGCCTTCGGGAAATAATTGGTTCTGTAGTTTGTTTAGTGCTTATTTACTATCTACTTATGTTTCCTTTAATACTAAAAAATACAAAGGATCGTGCAATAAGTTTTTTCTACCATAATACTGATGTTTTTTCTAGTTAAAAACCTATCAGTCAATGTGAAAGTATTTACTTAGTAAAGAGCAATATGACTTCCATCCATTTTCTCTAAGAGGTTATCATACAAAAATAATGGTCGTAGAAAGTTGGGAAAGGGCTCGTTCGATCGCAAGCTCTGAGTTACAGTTCCTACTCTAAGGTCACCAATTGAAGGACAACCTGAAACTTGTCCAATGCCCTATGGACCCGTTATATTTTGCCTGGGAAAAGAATAAGGATTAGATATATATATATAAAAAAAAAAAAAAAAAAAAAAAAAAAAAAAAAGCCTTACTTGTTGAAAGGGAAAAAATGCTTAAGAAGATGGTTTTCTCAGTCTCACGTCTGATTAATTCAGTTATTTACTATGAAAAATTGCTGTAAAGACTAAAAGATGAAATTCCTGTGTGAGTGGGACAAACTTTATGGTGTGCAATTTAATGTGCAACTTTATTAACTTTGATGACGTCGTGGGAGTCCTGCATAAGAGTTGGAGAATGCTATGTGTAACAAATTTTTCAATTATTTTTCAAGAATTGGTCGAAATCCAGCTGTGTCAGTAGCGTCGAATAGAGATGATCCGACGTTTAATGTTTATTCAGGAATCTGATTGATTTTTCACTTTATCTTCGACGTGTAACAGTTGATGAAGTCAAACAGATTATGCGTCCTACTCTGGTGACCTTCCCGTAAAGCTACTCCCATGCCAGTCTTCTCCATTATTAATAAATGCATCAGAGAGCAAGTTTTCCCAAGTGTTTGGAAGAGGGCCTACGTTCGTATTTTACTAAAGTAAAAGGTGCCGGATTCTTGTGACCCGCTCCGTTCTACTTCAATAGCTCCCAACCTTTCTAAGGTGAAAGAAACCTTTATATACAATTAGCTTTTCTTATAGGTCTCTACTTCCCTTCACTAGTACCAGGGTTCCCTTAGTGATTTATCACTATTTCTAGTGGTTTTTTATACTGCCAATACTAAAAAATCACTAAATTTGCACATAAATCACTAGATTAATGAATAAAATCACTAAATCAACAAATAAATCGCCAAAATCTAGTGATTGTTTTGTCACCGGGTGGCAACCCTGACAAGTACCCGTTCGGACGTCTGAAACGCTACAGCACTACATTGTACTTAATGCGTTTGTTCCATCTCTTTGTCGGGTGGCTTAATTAAAAAAGTGCGATTCTCGATCTCCTATCGGTCGACTACCGAAATACCTTCGACCAACCGTATTCACCAGTCCATAGCCGAATTTATTCACTACGGGTGCACAAAGGCATATTCTCTTCTCTTCTTTGTGATTAATTATTCGAAAAACAATACCAGCCTTTGTAAAGTCTTTTCCCAGGAGATAATGAATCAAAATGGGCTAAGGGCACTGAAGTTGCAGCGTTGTTATTTTTAGCAGTGACAAACGTCGTCCTTTCTTGGTTCGAAGCATGAGGTATACACTATTTTATAATATCCATCAATAGAATTTCCCGTTGTAAACCTCTTTTTGGTTTCTTTATGCCCTTTTATATTGGCAGATGTAATGGTTTCCGTAAATTCCAAAGATAGACGATAAACGTTGGTACATGGTCTTTATTAAATAACGTGAGAATACACATAGAGAAAATAAGGCGGCACAAGAACAACTAGCTACGACGGAGGCGAAAGATGGACTCCCTTTAGAAATGAGCGAAGAATGTAACTTTCCTGGAGCGGAAGTTCCAGCCCTGGGAACAACCCCTTTCCCACGACTAGCTTTAGTCCCAAGAGCTCCCCCCTGGACCGCTATCGTTGACACATAAATGTCCAACTAACTAAGAAATGAGATACCCGGAAATGCTTCTCGAATTGATGTTAAATACTTTACAGATTCTCCCCCCTGTTTTAAGTTAAATTTCCCAAATTTGGCTTATCCAATTCTCATTAAACACCCAAACTTTAATTAAATTCAAAACATTCCCTTCCCAAATTATTCACTTCTCACCTACTAACATTCTACAGCATGAACTAGTAAACAATTACATAATATAAACACTACACAATACTTGCATAAGTAAATACTTACATAGTATAAACGAACCACACTAACAACAGTAGTCGGAAACTGGATATTTTAACACTTCATTCTTCTCTGTATACATTCAAAATAGACCTGTTCTCCATACCCCTGAATTTGATGAGGACAAGGAAAGTTGGGATTATGTATAAAGTTTGGATTAGGGTAAAAGGAATGACCGAGAAAAGCTAATTAATCCTGAAAATACCAGCGACAAATAAATGAAATTGCAGAAACTTTAAAAATCATACCCTGCTGCAATGACGTTAAGGTATTATTCCCAATAAAATCCTCGGGGTTTTAGTGCTGCGGAACGCCTCGGTCTAGACCTATTTGGTTTTGCTCTACTAACTTGTGGTTCGACAAATGGCAGTACTACTGTTGATATTTCTACATAACTATTAGCGCTACGCATTAAAACAATCCCGTGAGGCATCAACCTCATCTCGCGAGATATTACAACCAGCTCCCTCTCCCTGGGTAGCCAAACCGCCCTGCGAGGCATCAGTAACATCTCGCAGTGCAACAAAAAAACCCGTCCCGTGAGGCATCATTACCATCCCCCGGGACCTAAAAACCAGCTACATTTTCATGGTTAGCAACAACACCTTGCGAGGAATCAGTACCCTCTAGAAGTGCACCTAAAAAAAACCATCCCGTGATGCATCAGGACCATCCCTCGTGACATTAAAACCCGCTCCCTGTGCCTGGGTAGCCAAACCTCCCTGCGAGGAATCAGTAACCTGTCTATTTGCAACAAAAAAAACCATCCAGTTTTTGCTCTGTACCAACACACGTGAACTTACTCACCGCACGAGAGTCCTGTATATCCAAACCACCCTTCGTAAATTAAAACATATCTCGAAGTTCAACAAAAAAAACCATCACGTGAGGACTCCGTACCAACACCCGGGACCTCAGAACCAGCTCCCTGTTCCTGGATAGCCAAACCGCCCTGCGAGGAATCAGTGCCATCTCGCAGTGCCTTCTCATTATCATTGAGTCCAAATTTCACCCTCGTCAGCGCAGAAAGAAATTCATCGGAAAAAGAAGACGTGTCTCCTTTCCCCACTATCTGTTCTATCTGTTCATATTGTATTGCAACCTTATACGCATCACCTAAACAAAAAAAAATTCTGCACTATTCTCTAACAAATACCGTTTGTAGGACGGTCTGATCCACTCCTTGAATAAATTTAGAGCAAATCTTCCAAGAACTACACCATCATCCCTGGCTTCTAAGGACACCCTAAATGACCTTCCTAATCTTTGCATCCTTCTATAGAATAGATATACCCTTTTCCTTAAATTGAGCCACGCCTACAAACCCTGCAACTATTTTGCCTACTATTTTGCCTGGGGTATATACTACAAGTAATCCACCTTTTAAACTTGACAAATTTATAATCGTGGGATCCAGATTCCCAAAAAAAGGAGCGAAACAAACCATGGGCCAAAAATGGCGCAAAGCTTTTGAATCAGACCAATTTAACAACAACTTAAAAATTTTTTTTTTTAACTTTGAAACAAACTCAATTTTTGTAACTTTGTAACAAATTTTTTAACAAACTTAATTATTTTTCCAGTTTCTGAATTTGTGAGTGGCGTTATTAATAAAAAAAAAGGGTCAATTAGCGATCCTATTACTTGGGACTGTTGAGGCTGTTCTATTGGAGGATTAATTGGGGTGGTGCTCAGGGGAGTTGGAGGGTTTGTTGGGACCCATGTCTTGATCTTTTGAAGGTAATCATAAAGTTCATCTTGATTGAAATCAGGATCATTTGAGTCAAATAAAAGAGGTGGAGATATGCCATCTCCCCTCCACTGTTTTACAAAATCAAAAGCAACCTTTTTGTTATATCCAGTTTCCGCCGGATCGAGAATAGGAATAAAAACTGACATATTGAGATTAAAATTTGAAAAGCAATTATTCAAAAAATTTAAATATTTGTTTTAAACACATCTCCTTAATTATGGACGCCAGATATTGGGCAATAAACTTCACCTTTAACAACGAGGGTCTAATAAAATTTACTGGGTTGTTTAGTCGTGCTAAATCACTTATGAAAGGTCGTCTATCTTACATCTAATTGCAGTTGGTCTAAATTAAATCACTAGCGTCAAATGGAGTCACAATTGAGAATTAATTTTCGATTATCGAATTCACAATGTTAAATTTTGGTTGGAAACTGTCAAATGTAGATCACACGTCGACTGTATCAAATCAGGTAAAAAAAACACCAAACGTAAAATGGCTAAGTGAAGGTAGAAATCAACCGGAGACTCTCAGTTGTAGAAATTTGAATTAGTATGTAGAAGCTATCGCGAGGAAATCCATATTAGGCATTGTGTAACAGCCTATTTCAAAATGTTCATTTAAAAGAAAGTGTTTCTCAAGAAGGCGCTTTGAATAGAAAAAGGTTCAATACCTCGTAACATTTCGATGTCTTTTTATCAGTCTTTTGTAGTATTTGCGGCTCAATATCACAAGCAATTTTGGTAACGGGCCAAATAGCTCTTCAATGTGTTGCCAGTATTTAGCGTAAGATGTCCTAAATACTTATAACGGTCACTCAAATGTCACTTGGAGGTTTTCCACTAGTGATATATGCTCCACTAGTCTTAACCGCTTGCCACCACTCTGTAAACCTCTTTTTGGTTTCTTTATACCCTTTTATATTGGCAGATGTAATGGTTTACGTAAATTCCAAGGATAGACGATAAACGTTGGTACATGGTCTTTATTAAATAACGTGAGAATACACATAGAGAAAATAAGGTAGCACAAGAACAACTAGCTACGACGGAGGTGAAAGATGGACTCCCTTTAGAAATGAGCGAAGAATGTAACTTTTCTGGAACGGAAGTTCCAGCCCTGGGAACGACCCCTTTCCCACGACTAGCTTTAGTCCCAAGAGCTCCCCCCTGGACCGTTATCGTTGACACATAAATGCTCAACTAACTAAGAAAAGAGATACCCGGAAATGCTTCTCGAATTGATGTTAAATACTTTACACCGTCATCATTATAAAAGCTGTTTCCAATTTAATATATTATTGAATTTTTCAACTGCTATTCAAATATCAAGCTTATGTGCAAATTTTTGACATGACTATTCATAGGTGCTATATTCTTCATCATTAAATCAGAGGATCATTAACATAAGTGACTCATTTACAGGGCAAGATCCCCTTCTTCATCTGTTTACTATTCAAATCCCCCTTTTGTATGCAGTAATATCCATTCATTTATTAGCTGAATAACTAGGAACGCTCCATGGAGAAAATTATGCTCAATCTAAGTTCCTGACACAGTGACTGTATATTATAAATAGACAAACTTTTAATTGGTTAAATTCTAACAATGAAGATTACGGAATTTTTCTTCAAATACAGTTAGAATAGTGAAAAATAAAGACTTCACTGAAAGAAAATATACGACAATACAGGAAAAATTTTCAACTAAAATATAAAGTAGGCTATTTTTCTAGATAGCTAAATAATGGCAAGTATGGCTGTAGGGGGGAGGGGTTAGCGGGATTTATTCTCCCCCTCTCTAAAATTTTTGTGCAACACGTAAAAACGTAAAAAAAATGCATATAAACAAATTTTTGATGCGTTTTTACAATTTGTTTACCCCCCCCCTCCCCCCCCCCGAAAAATCCTTTAGCCTCCTCGATGGTAAGATAAAACATGCGATAAACAAACTGTTGAATAACTATTAAAAATCAAATCTTTCGCTTTTCAACTTTTAACAATCAACTCATTCTCCAGCTTCATTCATTATTGTTTCACTAAGTCACTTGCCATGGAAACCAAGTTTCTGCGGCAGTTGTTCACATTGGACATGTTTATTTTGTTTAGATTTTCAAGGTCTTTGGCCAAAACTAGTTAGTTCCAATTATGTGAGATCGAAAGCAATCTGCACTAACAAATATCCAGATCAATAAGAAGCTGAGTGAAAATCATATAAAGTGTTATGCCCTATCTACATATTATTATTTGTATCATTTAAAACAGTGAAATAATTTAGGAATTTTTATTATATCAATTTCAGATCAAGTTTTTAGGCAGTTTATTACAGGCGAATTACAGACCTGCGAATACTGACATAAAAAGTTTTATTGCACATCAGGGCTTCTTTACCAAATCTAGGGGGTTGCCATCCCTTAGACAAAGGGACAGTCAGTAAGAAAAAATTAAATCTTAATTCAAAAATCCCCCTCCCCTTATTTTTTTAGTAATTAATAGATTTCAAACAGATGAGCACGAAAATACAAAAGTAAAACTTCTCAATTAATGAATAATCAAACACGAATCAGTATCTGATAAGATAATTAGGTCTTACTGAGAAGGCCGTATCCAGGATTTTTGTTAGGAATGGGGTGGGGGGCCAAAAAACTTTAAAACGCATCAAAATTTTGTTTGTATGCATTTTCATTGCGTTTCTACGAGTCGGACAAACATTTCGGGGTGAGGGGGTGGGTGGATGGTTGGTGTTCAAACCACCTACCCCCTCCCGTGGATACGCCCTTGCTTACTGATGAACGGATAATTATGCTCAAATTATTATTTATTTTAAGCAGGATGTGAGGGTCACAAATGCTGACAATATTAAGAAACGATGCTTTATGATCTGTATGCTGTGTGTAGGACCATTCACAATGAGATTTTGTTGATACATAATTTAGGTAACTATAATTCGAGCCAATCAGGTTGTTCATAGACATTTCTAATTGGATGGAAAATGTATATGAAGAGTTCTGATTCGCTTAAATTAGCACTAGCTAAATCTCGGTATTAACAATATCTCATAGTGAATGGGCCTTAATACAGATGTAATTCTCGAGTCACGGGGTTCAAAACAATATGTATATTGTATAGGACTGAATGTCCGAATTCTGCCTATTTTTAGTATGATTAATATAAGAATTTAAGAGAAGGGGAAAGGAGAGGACGACTTGCTCCAGAGGAGGCTTACGGGAAATTTTCCCTAATTCTCGTTCCAATGACCAGGAAGTCACTCACCTCAGTGCCAATAAAAGTAGGTCGTATATAGAGACTAGATGCTTCTGAGTGGGGAACCCATTCTTTGTCCATGGTGACTAGACGTTTAATACATTCAATCAGCTCATTGCCATGAAAGGTGGGCAGGGATGATCTCTCTGCAGTTCGGATCATTCTTTCCATATTACAATCTGGCCTGAATAGCCGGATATTGCCATCCACACCTCTAAAAGCTTTCATTCCTTCAAAAAGCTAGAAATATAAATAATTCAAATTAAATAGTACAACAAATTTATACCAAGACGCAGCTTCTAAGGAATGAAAAAGACGGAGAGTCTTTTGGACAGTAATCTTAGATAACTTTGTATTTGCGAATAATTTCCGATTGTCTTTTAATTTTACGTCAAATCCGTTTTTGTCCTTTCTGCCCTACTGTTTGACTTCTGTGTTGCTTCACTTAGTTAAAGATATATATTTTACCTACAAACTTGAAGGCCAAAAAAAGATCAAAAAGGGATTTTACTCCCTAAGACTTTTGTCATTTAGAGCCTTTCTGCGATTACTTTGAACAATTAGTATCACCAAGGTATGTAACTTTTCACTTCCTCAGCCTTATTTACTGAAGTTGAGCTTTCACGAAGATCTGAAGCTGATACTAATGAATATTAGGTACAATATGAGCTTCTTCATTACGTGCCATTAATTTAAGAAAATGAATTACAGATAAGGAAAAGTAGTCATTGTTTTATTTTTGTCACAAGAGGAAAAGTCCCACAGGCCACTAAAAGAAAATAAAAAGACAAAAAAAATAAAAGAATAAAAAGAAAATAAATCACAGATACGGAAAAGTGGTCATTGTTTTATTTTTGTCACAAGAGGAAAAGTACCACATGCCACTAAAAGAAAATAAAAAGACAAAAAAAAAAATGAAACAATAAAACAAAATAAATCACAGATACGGAAAAGTGGTCATTGTTTTATTTTTGTCATTGTTTTATTTTTGTCACAAGATGAAAAGTCCCACATGCCACAAGTATTAAGAAAACCAGCCCGAGAAAATTAAAAAAAAAAGTCAGAAAAATAAATTCTTTTTTTACACTGTTCCATCTCTTTATTTTTTTTTATCCTACATTGACAAAAGTACCGCATCTCTAAAAGTTAAACCCCAAAGGAGGGAGGTACTAATATCTCCTAAGAAGCAAGATCTCTCAAATTCGACTTCCAAAGCTTAATCACTGAGAGCTTTTGAAAAACTTTTTACCACACAAACTTGCCTACATCACACTCTCGGAGAGGACTTTTATTCTTTGTCTGTTTTGGAAACACTGCTGCAGAATATCACTTTAGGTTAATTTTCTGCAACATATTTTCTAAGAGCTCCTTTGCAGTTAATCTAGAAAGAATATTAATTTTTTTTATCTCCTGCTTCATCTATATTCCGCGCGAGACTAAAAACCTATCGAGGCTCAGTGTAATCCAGAAATTAAGAATTCAGTCCGCATAAAAGTAAATACTATGCATTTCCACCATACGACGCAATTTGCAAGCCAATTTTCTTATGCGAGGTTAGGGCATCTGTTATAAGAATAAGTCAAATTCTTAAAAATAGTTTTAAGAATTTTCGTATTTTCGAAAATCCAGATACCCTATTTCCTTCCATTTTTCATTTTAATACGGCAAGGGTAAAATGAGCGGTTCGTATCAATAATTTGATCAAAAGAATATAGGACAATGAAAAAGATAGCATAATATATTAAATTAAGTATGACAAATAGAGATACATTTTTGTAGAGGAGAGGATTGAGTGCACATTTTTGTAGCCATGGTCCTTGTAGCTTTGAATCATAATATATATATATATATATATATATATATATATATATATATATATATATATATATATATATATATGCATATATAGTCTATGTGTATACATATATACATACACACACATATATATATATATATATATATATATATATATATATATATATATATATATATATATATATATATATATATATATATGTATATATGTATATGTATATATGTACATACATATACATATATATATATATATACATGCTAAAATATAAGGTTGTGTTCAGTCTTGATCCCGTTTAATATCGCTTTTAATCTTAAATAGCGACCCTGCAATTCAAACTACCTAAAAACAGTTAATGAAAAATAATATTGATTTTTTTTTGTCTATGAAAACGTCGATGAGAATTAAATTTTGAAATCAGGCCCCGAAATTTTATTTTAGATTCGGGGGGGATAAGCCATTGATTCAGGACGCTAAATTTTCCCACAATTAACGGCTTTTGCATCTTTGCGTTTTCACTTGTTTTTTTGTTCAAGTTTATGCGCCATGAAAATTCAAAGATTCCGTTGAAACCTTTCAACAGACCTGTTGAGAACACATCCGTAAACAAAATATCTCCACTCAATCCTATGTTCTAAGCTTTACCGCTTGGAGGGAACATGTACTGAAGGGAATAAGTTGATTTGATATGAACAGTTGTAGTAGAGAAAGAAGTAAGAAAGAAGTGTAGAATGCAGTAGCCTACCCTTGCGAAAAGCTATATACCGAGGACAAAATATATGTAAACAATAAACTACATAAATAGAACATACACGGGGCCCACCCCCAAATTAAGGTCTATTCGGCAATTGAAACAAAATGAGTACAGTTAGAGAAACACTGTTTATTGTAGAAATAAAACTAAACAATTTAACTATCTTTATACATAACTTTCATCAATTTATTATCAAGGCGCCATACAAGTTCTATTCATCACAAAACGTTGCCACCCTTGTCGCCAGCCGTGTGATAAGATGTTATATTAAATCGCAATCGTTGTTGAACTTTGGACCATAAAGGAGCGTTTTAAACACAAAACGAGACTGGAGCCACAAAAGAAAGGTCCAGGACCAATGGAGGGCGGGGTCAAAGTCGTTTACAATAAAAATATTCTTTATCTGTAATCTTTTTTTTGTTCCCAAAACAAAACTACTTAGTCAATACATCTCTTAAAATCATTTTCCAACAAACCAAGAGGTTCTGTTATTAGCCTAAATTTTACTTGGAAAGTTTGGACAAAAAAGTGGTACATCCTTCTTTGTCTGCAAACCATACTTTTCAATAAAAAACCGTAATATCATCAAATTGTACCTATTGACTCCAGTAAATTCGGTTTGTTCTACTTTTCTAAACCAATGGAAGGGAAAAAGAGCATTGATAGTCAATGCAAACGATAAAAAAGAAATGCAAAAGAAGAAACGCGAATGAAAAGCAGGAATGAACCAGAGTAGCAAAAGTAAAGGGTAAAAAGTAAAATAAAGCAACAAATCAACAGGTGCCCTACATCAGTTATCTTGACCAAGAATGCCTCTTTTCATTTTTGCAATTACTTTCTTCTCTTTCACTCTAATATATGTATAATATATATATATATATATATATATATATATATATATATATATATATATATATATATATATATATAAACACGAAGGTTCAGTCAATTAAGTGAATATAAAAACGAAGGTTCAATCAATAAATTTGGTTTTTGGTAATCCTAGAATTTTGGCTGGAACTACTTTGTTTATGTTATTTTTATGAGTCCGAAGACTTTACCTTACCTTTAAAATGACCTCAAACATCACACATGTGTTTCCAATTTAAATCTGAACCTGGAGAACTAAGCTAAGCTTTTAGTCTAAAACTCATGCCAGATTAAAATAATGAAAAAAGAAAGAAAAATATGGGCGAGGAGGCAAATACAAAAAAAAAGAGGAAAAGGCGAATTACCTCAGAAATATAATTTGGAAATAAGTATCATATACAATAAATGAAGGCTAAAATATTTAAATGCCTTACCTCAACAGCGTAGTGTAAAACTTTGGCTCCAGGGTGAATTTGGAGATTGTGGAGCGGAGAGATGACTGGTTTTCCCCAGCCAGTTGTACTATCCCAGTCTACTTCCATCATGTGATCAGTAAAGTATTTCCCAAACACAAGTTTTGATGCATCGGGTTTTGGCTGAAGCTTTGACAATTCTTGATGTTTAACCTCAAGGTCTGAGAACTACAAACACAAAACTTCAGATTTGTCTTCAAGGACCCCTTAATAGCCTAACATTGGTGTTACTTTTGAAATAATATAACAGTCCTTTCTTGAAAACTGCGCCAATTATTACAGACAAACAAGCGTTTTTTTTTCAAACAGTTCGTGGTAACGAACTGTAAGTAAGGAGCAAGCCGTCTAAATAGAAACAGAAACTCTAGAAAACAGAGTTTCGATACCAATATATACATCAAGAGAATCATATTTTATGCTGATTTCAAATATAAAAGTCTCATCAAGTTCAATCTTACCCATCAAAAGTTATGAGCCTGAGAAATTTTGCCTTATTTTTGGAAAAAGGGGGAAACCCACCCTAAGAGTAATAGAACCTTAATGAAAAACACACCATCAGATGTGATGGGTTCAAGCGTTTCCCCTCCTCAACTTCTCGCTCTTTACGCTAAAGTTTGTCTCACAACTTGATTTTTTAAAACAATAAAAAACTTCAGCGTAAAGAGCGAGGTGTTGAGGAGGAGACAGCCCCATTCATATACGAAATAATTTGTGTTTGTTTTAAGTTTTAATGTCGCTCCTTACTTTCAGTTAAAAAACTTGTTTTTTTTTAATTTAATTTTAATATTTAGGGACAGAGGTTGGATGCCAAGTCTTGCAATAATTGGATTAGGAACATCTTAAATGAACATCACAACTTAGCGTATATTTTTTTGCAGTGTTGTCGAGAAACATGGCAAAGTGAGGCCTCGGAACTCAACCCCTTAAAATTTCATATTTTGCTGTTTGGATGAACCTGGCCCCGAATAGGATATAGCCTAAACTAGATGAGCCCTTTTTCTCCTATTCAGGATAACCATGGATATGGTCTTAAAAACGAACAGAAACTGGATAAAAAATTACTTTTCTTATGGTAGGGGGTTATGGACTTCCGCTCTTTACGCTAAAGTATGGCAGCTTTCCCCATTACTTCATGAAAAAATACTCTAATAAAAGGGAATGGGATAAAAAGTTTTTTCACAATGACTCAAGAATGAACAGGTTATTGCTGCGCATTTGCTATAACAATACAAATTTCTTATCGACTTTTTGAATGACAACCGCCAAGCCAAACACTTTGAGCAGCCAACTAACTACATTTGCTGCACATCTATTTGGTTCACAAAAACATCTATAGAATGGTTTCTAAATCACAGCTACCTAAAATCCATGGGTTCCGCACGAAAGAGTACGTTATAAGGAACTACAATGAAGCCAAAAGAGAATAGATATGATATATGGCAGGCAGGGTTCCTTGAAATATGACACTTTTTTAAAGATTCTGCACGGGTAAAAATGTTGAGAGATCTACTGCTAGGGAGTATATGCTGAAGTCTATATAAACTGTAAGAAGTTGAAACTAAAAAGGAATCTCTCTGTATTGCACAATTTCTTTGTATTTGCATTCATTATTTCTTCTAGATTACAAAACTATACATACCTTGAACAGAACAACTACTTATATTCAAAATAATATGCATTTTTTGGTTGATTTTGAATGGAATGACCTGGAAAGCCCAGCTTGTTAATCCCTCCTGTGTTTCAGCATCTGAAAACTCAGTTCCGTCAATACTGGTCTTCCTAAGGAAAAAAACATCACTAAGAATTACTTTAGGGGCGTCAACTGGTACTGCTGCTTGTGGCTGGAATACAGCTTCTATGTTCAATGAGTTTCTGCGTCACTTTATCTCCACTGTATGGCCAAGCAAAGAGAAGCCCAGCTACTGATTATGGAATGCTACGACCCTCACTTATTAGTTGAAGCCATTCAGGTAGCCAAAGATGACCACATGACCATGTTAACCTTGCATCCCCATATAAGATAAGATAACTTTAATTTTGCCCGCTTACGACATACAAAAAAAGAAGCGGAGTAAAGGGAGAAACATATATATATATATATATATATATATATATAAATATATATATATATATATATATATATATATATATATATATATATATATATATATATATATATATATATATATATATATATATATATATATATATATATATATATATATATATATATGATATGTTGCACAAACTACAACCAAAAGATCTAGGAGTGTTCTGCTCTCTGAAATCCCATTACAACAAGACTATTTTCAACTGGATGGTTAAAAATAATGACGAAATTTTCGTTAACGACGATTTTTCAACTGTAACCAACAGACCAATGTGTGCCAACATAAGGGCCAAGAAACGAAGATATGACTTCCTCAGCTCCGGAAGAAGGGGGGGGGTTCAGCCTCTCTGTGTGCACAAGTCACTTGTACTGCAGACCAGATAGTTTCCCCTGCTGTGACAAGGCCACATCCCAAAGCTCGTCAAAGAAAATCTACACCAAAAGGTTGACCAAAAGAAGCCTACAGAGTACTGATGGATGCTCCTGAGAAGAAAAAGATTGAGGAGCACAGTCTGCTTTGAAAAACTAAGAAGGCGAAAGAGGATCTCACAAACCCACGTCAAAAAGGCAGAAAACATAAGAAATCACTTTCTCTGGAAAGTAGCTTGAAAGATGTTTTCAGACTTTACTGGATCCATAGAAACAAATCCCCAATAAGGATCTTCAGCAGAGAGGAACACTTTGTTTGGCACTTTAAACATTGGAGACTGTTTTGGTGATTGAAAAAGCAAAGGAAAAATGCAAATGCCACAGTGTTGGTGAAGTTGTTTCCAAACGTGCAGCAAAACAATTTCACCGTTCTTGAATTCATTTCTTACCCATGCTTTGTATTGGCATAGTTTAGCTGAAATAGCGGTTCTCATGGCAAAACTTGAGCCTTTAGGACTAGAGCCCGGCACCACGAAGAGAAGGCCGGCGGCGGCGGGGCTAAAATTAGCAGCGGCGGCGCGCCGCCGATGATTTTTTCTCGCCACTGCCGGTGAAATATCGGCAGCGCGCCGTCGGCGCGATCAATGTTGACTGCAAATATTAATGTTTTCATCATTCTTTTTCAAATCCCAGCTTAAATTTACAACAGATTCGGGCCCATTCATGAGTTAAAAACTTCGTAAGTCGCTGGCTGGACGCTGGTCTTCTTCGTTATTCATCAAGAGAAGTAGAAATCTGGTAGAAACGAAATGACTGTGGTGTTTCAGAACCCTTGCATAGTGGTTAAAATAATAGATAATAGATTCGCCGTGGCATTAAATAAGATCCAAGGAATCTAATTAAAAGGGAGCACAAACAAAAGTCAAATTAGGCCAGTAGACTATGAGACATCCAAAAATAGCCAAGACAATGAACAAGTCCCAATGGGGGGTCCTGAGTCTATCAAAATATTTCTATATTTTCTCAGGGGATTTGATATCATTTTCTTCTGTCTCCGCTTTAAATGAAAAAAGAAAAAAATAATTGGCTTTTTGGCATCCCTGCTTTCAATTAAAAAAAAATGAGGTATTTATCAATTAAAAATGACAGCCCCCTATCCCTCCCCCTATAGGCAATAAAATACAAATTTTATAAATCATATTTTTGGGGTCACTTCCATTTCAATCTTCAATTCCCCAACCTTGTACATAGTCTATAGCTAAATTTTGTCTCAAAGGAAGGTTGTTGTTTTTTTTTGGGGGGGGGGGGGGGGGCTAAAATGTTTCAGAAAGAAGATTGTACTGTCTTTAATCTATCAGGTTTTCAATGATTGTGTATTAAACATTAAGAAAATGTATCTAAAAATAGCAAAAGAAAACAAAATTCTACTAAATTACGATTCCGCTGTCGCAATAATATGTTGACTATCAATTTCAAAATCCAACTGAACCTGTATAGTGTATGCGTTCTGTTCAACTTAAAAATAAAATTCTTGACTACGAATGATGTAAGAATCTTATAGCAATTGGGAAACTGCATTTGACATGGTTTAATCTCATCAAACAATTCGTGGTAACGAACTGTAAGTAAGGAACGACCCGGCTTAACAGTAACCGAAACTCTAAAAAACGGATACCAATTTTGTTACCAATAGATATATCAGAAGAATCGGATTTCTATGCTGATTTCAAATGTATAAATTTCGTCAAGTTTAGTATTACCCATCAAAAGTTACAAGCCTGGGAATATTTACCTTATTTTCGAAAAAGGGGGGAAACACCCCCTAAGTCATAGAATCTTATGAAAACCAGACCATCAGATTCAGCGGATCAGATAACCCATATGTAGAGATTTAAAGCTCCTATATGCAAAAATGTGGATTTTTTACTGCCAGAAGAAAGACCACGGATGCGTGTTTATTTGTTTGTTTTTTTCCCAGGGGCGATCGTATAAACCCAGTGGTCCTAAAATATCACGAGAGGGGTCATTCGAACGGAAATAAAAAGTTATAGTGCCCTTTTTAAGTGACAATAAAATGGAGGGCCATAATACCCCCTCCCACGCTCATTTTTTCCCAAAGTCACCAGATCAACGTTTTCAAATAGCCGTTTTGTTCAACATAGTTGCCAAATCTAACAACCATGTCTCTTGGTGTAAAATGACCCACCACAGTCCCCGGAGGAAGGGATGCAAGTTGTGAACTTTGTCCATTGTTTACATATCATATTTGTTATTGGGAAGTATACAGCCATTTTTTTGGGGGGGGGGGATTCTTTTTCACTACTCTACTGTTTAAAACAATAAAAACTTTAGCGTAAAGAGCGAGGCGTTGAGGAGGGGACATCCCCTTTCATATAAAGAATAATTGCTGTTCGTTTTAAGTTTTAATGTCGCTCCTTACTTTCAGTTAAAAAAAACTAGTTTTTTTTTCCTTAATTTCATAAAGAGGATACTATTGTCAACATATGAAGAACCGGTTATATTGCAATTGTATCTGTCTGGTTTATATGCAAAGTAACAAGAGACTAGTCACTAGAGATAAATCACTAGGGGTTGCACCGTGGTTGGGTGATTTTCGGGGATTCGGGGAACCATTTCTTTTTTTGGGTGACGCATACATTTCCGGGGAAATCCCCGAAAATTCAGGGATAGTGCAAGCCCTGCTTAATTTCTAACCAGAACAATCGAAATACTTAACCCCATGAGA
The DNA here is from genome assembly GCF_049724085.1 of Artemia sp. Qi Xiang Cuo. Taxonomy (NCBI): domain Eukaryota; kingdom Metazoa; phylum Arthropoda; class Branchiopoda; order Anostraca; family Artemiidae; genus Artemia; species Artemia sp. Qi Xiang Cuo. The sequence goes on along the minus strand of NC_142797.1, from coordinate 50,555,223 downwards.
AAAGAAAAGCTCCGACTTTGCGGTTGACACAATAAAGAATTGCCGCAAAATTAATTCAGAGTCAGCCGGACGCCGCCGCCTCTGCCAGCGGCGGCGCGCACGAGGTGCGCCCGCGGCGTCACGATACTTCGGCGGCGGTCAACCGGGCCTCTCGTTGGCGGTGTTCGGTCGATGCGCCAGCGTGGCACCGGGGTCTATTTAGGATACAATGAAAGACAGACAGGATATTTTGTGTTTCTCCCTGATCTATCAGAATTCAATACATCATAAACACCTGGAAGTTTGTTCATTCGTTCTGTGTTCTTCAGTTTTTAAAGTTTAATAGCTGAGTTTTATATTGAAAAAACTATCTATGGAGCCCCATCCCATACTTTGGACAAAATGGGAGATTGTGAAAATAACACTTTTCCTTAAAAAACAGACTGAGATCATAGTTTGAAATTTTGAGGATAACCTCATCAATTAATGCAAAAGATTCTGCAAAATTACTATTTCCTCATAACAAAGCATCAGGGAGTTATAGACACGGACAAAAATTTGTTCCAAGTATGGGGCCTTTCCTCCAAAACCAGTATACAAGTAGTAAAACAAGAAGTTACGCTAACCTTAAATGACGAAACACTCCGTAATGTAGTAAAACCATGATTCTTTATGCTTTTTAGTAAGACAACCTGCAAGAAAAAAAAAACCTTTCATCAATACAATTGTAATAATTCAAACTGCATTAATTCGTACAGTGGAGTCTAAGTGGAACATGTTGATTGTACAGCCTAAGTGACAAAAGAGGACTAGAAATACATGAGCAATTGAGTTGCCCAAAACATTAACATCAGAACAATAATAATATCTGGCAAAATAGGAATCATAAATAATTACGAAACAATTATTAATTAAATGCTAAAAAGTTAAAAAGAAAATTCAAAGGAGAAGAAATTTAGATTCTAAATATTTGATGCTCAAGGCTAAAATAACTAGATTAAAAAAGTTAGCTCTTTTGTCAGTAAATAAATTAAGAAAAAGAATTTTTTCTTATGGAAGTAGAGATTAAAAGTAAAGTTGAAACTTAAAAGAACAAAAAAATATTGCTTTGCAGATTCCGCAAAATATATCTACAAAAACTAGCTTAAATAAACTGACTCGTCATGGTATCCAATATGTAACGATTTACTGAAAACCGCGTTGCTTGGGTTTCTTAGAGAATCACATCTGTATGCTACTAATTATTATACCATAGCTGATGAAAGACTATTGAGAGAATTATAAATTAGTCTTTTATTTTCTAGAAGCTAATCATGGAGTTCCTGATCCTAAAGGAGTACCTGCTGTTTTTTAGATTAATTTTGTGTTTTCAATAAAACGCAAGGTTTTATAATTCTACAGATATTGAACAACATCACGAGTCAGTTTATTTAAGCCAGTTTTGTAGATATATCTTACAGGATCTACGAAAAAATAATTTTGTTTTTTTTCATGTTTCAACTTTTTTCATTACTTCCAGAAAAAAATTGTTTGTTTAAAATAAAATTTTGCTAAATTTGCTAATTTTTTTTTTTTTTTTTTTTTCGTTGAGAAAGGCTCCCGGATGTGGGGCCGAAATATTCGGAACTTTTTTGCAAAATTAATTGTTTTGTATTTCACTGCTTTATAGAAAATTAAAACCCGTTTTTCTTGTTTAAAAATTTTTTTGTTTAAAATTTTGCTCGTTTCTATTTTTTAAACGTACAGAATAAATATTACAAAAAGACGTTTTTTTTTTATTTAAGCAATGAGACTAAACAGGTCAGTATGTTTTTTTGTTAAAATAGGACATTAATTATGGGTTTTCCTCCCTTAAACTTTTCCATAAGATGTGCAGCTCTGTCAAATAGCTAAACAGTCCCAGGGGTACTCAATCACAATTATTTTTCGAGATAGCGCATAATAAACTCAATTATTTTCATGGAAATGAAAATAAATATATGACTTTTTTTCATTAAGCAGTATTTTTCAAAACGCGTTTTCTATTTTTAACTTACTGTGAGAGCTGAGACAGGGAGCATACAAGAGGAGAGATTTCTAACTTCCCGTTAAGGATTTTCCACCATGGAGACAATAATGGTACCATTATTGTGCATTCCACCCTTTACACTCCAGAATATGACTCTTTACAATGAAGTTGATAAGATGAACGCATAACAAAAGGTGCATAAAGAGAGGGAGTACATTTTGGATTTATTGAAACCTGTGCAAGCTATAGTGGAGGAGATTTACATCTACAAACACTATCTTTTTCAGTTCATCTTTCAAGGCTTACAATAGCTTAAGACTTCTTTTTGGACATTCCTTTAAACTGTTACTACTAACAACTCACTGAAGTACCAAGCTGCTTTAGGCCAAAATAGCCTTGCATACTGCTCATTTACCCCGATCTATTCATAGCTTCACTCTTTACACTCTTCTACATAGTTAAATTTCCTTTTAGACTGGTTTAATGACCTCATCCCACCCCAGGGTTGGGGCGAACCTGCTTTTTGTTTGGCCCCAATCAAATAGCCAAAAAACACAATCTTTAGCAGTTTGTCATCCTTCATCCATAATATGTAACCTACATATCTTAAGCTTTCTTTTATTAAAGCTCTAGTTGCAATAATGAGATTATTAAATAAGAAAAATTTTTAAAGCTATTCTGCTATCCTTGATTTAGTTATTTAGATGCAGTGCAGCATTTGTTTTTTTTTTTGCATACTTTCTATAGTGTTAATAAAAAAAAAGATAAAAAATATGGCACTGGACTTCAAAATCCCTACTAGCAGTGATGATCTCAGTTTCATGGCCATTCAGCCAGGAAGTGAAATGGAGGGTTGGTGGCCAGCCATCCTATACTTTTGCATACACTTTGTGTTTACCTTCACAAGATTTCTTCAGGTACCCATTTAGAGCTGGGTCAGCTCTTGCTGAACTTACAGAGTCATACCACTAGATTGCTAATAACTTTCAAATATAAATATTAATTTAATATTCCTTATGAAGTTTTCAAATATAGTTTTAAGTGTTGATTTTCTTAAGTAAAAATCACTCATCTTTGTCTTTACAGCATCCATAACAGTTTAAAAGAGTTTTTATAAAAGTCTCTTTCTGATCTCACTACTTTTGAGTTCAGTATTCATCAATAGAAGCGTCCTATGCCCTCCTGAATCAATAATATGCTCAAAGTGTATAGTTTTTTCCTGGGTTGGCCTTTGTAACTTAAACTAATTCACTTTTTTTTTCTAATATGAGTATCCAGATCATACTGTTCAGGCCATTTTTTTTACTCTGTTCAATGTCCTATTGGGCAGACAAATTCAAATTTAAGACCTTTTGACTGATATCTTAGTACTTTGATTAAGCCAAAGCAAAAATCTGAGCAGAATGATATAAGATCGGTGAAGTGATGATCTTGGCAGATTCATACTCCAAAATCGGACTTTAGTAAACAAAAGGGAAGATTTATGGTACCCTTCCTTAACCCTCTGAACTTAATGTGGAAGTAGTTTTCCTATTTTACCGGAATTATAACAGTTATATTATTTGACATTTATGTTATGTCAAATAACATAAACAGTTATCTGGCTATATTCAAATAAAACATAGTCAAATAATTATGTTTTATTTGAACTTTGTTGAAGAAATCATAGATTGATGAAAAGGTGCATGGTATTTTCATATTATAGCTGCAACCTAGTAAAAAGCAAACCACGGCCCATAGTAACCAAAAGTTAAAAAAAACTGTCTAGTGAGATACAATTGCTATCTGCAGCTTATTCAGGAAAAGTAATTATGAATTTTATTAATCTTAACAGTAAAAATAAAATGCAAAAAGATCTATGGTGCTTTTGAAAAAGAGCCTGAAGCCTGGTCAAAAATGGCGACCAATCAAAATAATAAATCCACCATTGAAATCACAATGGCTTTAAACCCTATACAGGAAAACTACAGTCCCCACCTTAAACAAGGAAAATCACTTTTTGCATTGGAAGCATTGACATGTCTTGTTTTTCTTTCTTTTTTTTCCCTTAAAGCTGGTTGTATTGAGGCAGTGGCTGTATGATGTTGAGATAGGACTCGTTTGAGGGGAAATTCCCATCTCTAGGGCCTTTTTTAAGTAATTAATTAAAAAAAAACTTTCCAAAAAATAAGTTTTTCAAAGAAAAGTAAAGGCCATTTTAAACTTAAGCTCAGAAGATACAAATACATGTTAAAATTCAAACTCAAAACGACCACAAATTACTATTAAAGAATAAATGAAACCCAAAACGAACATAAATTAAACAAACAATCACAGCAAAGAACATACAACAAGTAATAATATAAATGAATAAATAGATCTTAAAGCGAGTAATGCTTAGATTGAATATAAAAATCTTAAAACAAAAAAAAAATATTTTGCTATTAAAGTATAAATGAAACTTAAAACAAACAGAAATTAAATAAACAATCAAGGCAACATATAATAGACATTAATGTAAATGAATAAATAAATCTTACAACAAGTGAAACTAAAATTGAATTTGCAAATCAAGTTTGAAACGAAAAAAAATCTCTACAAAGAAGAATTTGAGTACCGCCTCCTTAATTCACATCAAAAGTGCAAAATGTACTACGTTATTGGTACTATGCAGAAAACCAATATTAAGACAAATATTTTCTTTTGTACTTCATATTGAAAATAAATATTAAAATCATAGTAAAATTTTGAACTGTTGAGCTTTCAGCAATTAATATCATTATACATCAAGTATTCAGCTTAATTTATTAGTTCTTTCTAAAGTTGTTCAAGACGAATATAGTTTCACTACAAACAAGAGTTTGGATACTGCCCCATTCATTAACTGTAAATAAATACCAAAAGCCTACTGTGTCAATGGCGCTTAACTGAAAACGAATTACATTACAAATATTTGCTTTTCCAGTTCTTACAGCATTGAGAATAAAAATAAAATTACAGTGAAATAAAAACTTGAACTAATGGATCTTTCAACAATTAATACATCAAATATTCCATTTGATGTTATATATACTTTCCAAGACTGTTCAAGACACATATAGTTTTCAGTAAAACACCAATGACACAGTAGGTTTTAGACTTTTACAGTCAGAGAAGGAAGCAATACCCAAACTCTTGTTAGTGATTTTTGTTTGTTTCAAGCTTGATTTACATATTCAATTTAATTTTCACTCGTTTTAAGATTTATTTATACATTTACATTAATATCTATTGTACGTATGTTTGGTTGCATTGATTGTTTATTTAATTTCTGTTTGTTTTAAGTTTCATTTATACTTCAATAGCAAAATATTTTTTTGTTGTTGTTTTAAGCTTGATTTTCTTATTCAATCTAAGCATTACTCGTTTTAAGATCTATTTATTCATTTCTATTATTACTTGTTGTATGTTTTTTGCTATGATTGTTTATTTAATTTCTGTTCATTTTGGGTTTCATTTATTCTTTAATAGTAATTTCTGGTTGTTTTGAGTCTGAATTTTAACAGGTATTTGTATCTGCTCAGCTTAAGTTTAATATGGCCTTTACTTTTTTTTTGAAAAACCTATTTTTTAGAAAGTTTTTTTTTAATTAGTTACTTAAAAAGGGCACTAGAGATGGGAATTTCCCCTCAAACGAGTCTTATATCAAAATCATACAGCCACTGCTTCAACACAACCACCTCTAAGAAAAAAAAAAGAAGAAAAACAAGACATGTCAATGCTTCCCATGCAAAAAGTGATTTTCCTTGTTCAAGGTGGGGACTGGTTTTCTTATATAGGGTTTACAGCCATTGTGATTTCAATGGTGGATTTATTATTTTGATTGGTCACCATTTTTGACAGGGTTTCAGGCTCTTTTTCAAAATGACCATAAATTTTTTTGCAATAGATTTTTACTGTTAAGATTAATAAAATCCATAATTACTATTCCTGAATAAGCTGCAGATAGCAATTGTTTCTCACTAGACAGTTTTTTTTTAAACTTTTGGTTACTATGGGCCATGGTTTGCTCTTTACTAGGTTGCAGTCATAATATGAAAATACCATGCACCTTTTCATCAATCTATGATTTCTTTGACAAAGTTCAAATAAAAACATAATAATTTGACTATGTTTTATTTGAATATAGTCAGATAACTGTTTATGTTATTTGACATAACATAAATGCCAAATAATATAACAGTTATAATTCCAGTAAAATAGGAAAAATACTTCCACATTAAGTTCAGAGGGTTAAGGAAGGGTGCCATAAATCTTCCCTTATTTACTTAAGTCCAATTTGGAGTATGAATCTGCCAGGATCTTCACTTCATTGATCTTACATCATTCTGCTCAGATTTTTGCTTTGGCTTAATCAAAGTACTAAGATACCAGTCAAAAGGTCTTAAATTTGAATTTGTCCGCCCAATAGGACATTGAACAGAGTAAAAAAAAAAATGGCCCAAACAATATGATCAGAATACTCATATTAGAAAAAAAAATAACCTGAATCAGTTTAAGTTACAAAGGCCATCCCAGGAAAAAAACTATACACTTTGCGCATATTATTGATTCAGGAGTGCATTGGACGCCTCTATTGATGAATACTGAGCTAAAAAATAGTGAGATCAGAAAGAGACTTTTGTACTCTTGTAAACTGTAATGGATGCTGTAAAGACAAAGATGAGTGATTTTTACTTAAGAAAATCAACACTTGAAAATATATTTGAAAACTTCATAAGGAATATTAAATTAATATTTATATTTGAAAGTTATTAGCAATATTGTGGCATGACTCTGTAAGCTCAGCCAGAGCTGACCCAGCTAAAATGGGTACCTGAAGAAATCTTGTGAAGGTAAACATGAAGCATATGTGAAAGCATTACCAGCCCTCCATTCCACTTCCTGGCTGAATGGCCATGAAACTGAGATCACTGCCAGTAGGGATTGTAAAAACCAGGGCCATATTCTTTATCAGTTTTTTATTGGCACTATAGAAAGTATGCAAAAAAAAAACAAAAAACAAATGATACACTGCATCTAAATACCTAAATCATGGATAGCAGAATAGCTTTAAAAAATTTTCTTATTTAATAATCTCATTATTGCAACTAGAGCTTAGTAAAAGAAACCTTACGATATGTAGGTCACATAATATAGATGAAGGATGACAAACTGTTAAAGATTGTGTTTTTTGGCTATCTGTTTGGGGCCAAACAAAACGCAGGTTGGTTTTGTTTGGGGCCAAACAAAAAGCCGGTTGGCCCCAACCCTGGGGTGGGATGAGGTCATTAAACCAGTCTAAAGGGAAATTTAATAATGAAGAAGAGTGGAAAGAGTGAAGCTATGAATAGATCAGGGTAAAAGAGCAGTATGCAAGGCTATTTTGGCCTAAAGCAGCTTGGTACTTCAGTGAGTTGTTAGTAGTAGGCCTAATAGTTTAAAGGAATATCCAAAAAGTAGTTTTAAACTATTGTAAGCCTTGAAAGATGTCCTTGAACTGAAAAAGATAGTGTTTGTAGATGTAAATCTCCTCCACCCCAGCTTGCACAGGTTTCAATAAATCCATGTAATGTTTTGAAAGATTTAAATTTCCTTTTAAAATTGTTGTTATCATTGTCACTATTTTAATTGTTCAGCAACTTATTCAGATACTTTAAAAGTCTTTCAGCCAAAGCCTTGCAAATTTAAATTTAATTCATTGAATATAGCTAATATGTTGCATGAATAAGCTACTTTTATTAGTCACTCAAAATGGTAGAATCTATGCTTAAATAGAAAAACAGAATCTCTTGTATGGTGGATGTTCATCCAGAAATAACAAAGCTGGTCATTTGGCTTAGAGACGTTTTAAATGTTTGCTTTTGAAAGCAATCATGAAATTCATGAATTTGTTGCATAATATGGTAAGATTTCTGCTATTTAATGGTTGATATGCAGCTTGCAAACCCAACACAATATTCCAAGGTTTCAAAAGAATGTACAATATGTTTATATTTTAAAATTTATTTGCAACCCAATCAAATTATTCCATGACCTGGTACTGGATGGTAATCTACAATTTAGGAAATGTTCAATGTTCACTTAGGTCAAAATTTATGTTGCAAGACAGAAACAGAAATATACCATGAAAAGAAACATTAAAAAAAAAAGAAACACACCATTCAGTTCCATAATGATTTGGTTCATTTACATTTTAAAGAAGTTACCAGATAATACAAGTACTAATACCTCACTACAGCACCAAGCTGCCTGAGGCCATGAGCTGCCTGTATGCACACTCCTCCTTCATCTCAATCTATTTAAAGCCTTCCTCTTTATATCCTCTCAAGAAGTTTCAATTTCCCTTAAATCTTTCCTTACAACCTCCTACCACCCAATTTGGGGATAACCAGCTTGTTAGGCCAAAAAAGATGTTGTTTGGCAATCTGTCATCATTCATCTGCAGAGTGTCCTAGCCATCTCAACCTTTCTCTCATTATAGCCCTAGAAAACACAATAGAACCACATTTTTCACACAGCTTTTTGTTAGACACACTATCAGTCAAATGGACACCTAAAACTATATTTAACAATTTCTCCAAAAAACATTTAACAAGTCATCCACTGCCCTTTGAAGTCCCCACATTTCATGACTGAATTTAACCACTGTTATGGTAGTAGCTACCAATATTCTAATCTTGGTTTGCAGACTTATCTTCCAATTCTTCCAAATATTTGTCAATTGTGGAAAAATCCCTTGGCCTTTCTACTTTTAACATCTTCACTGCATCCACTATCTTTACTAATAATACTAATTAAATAAGTTAAGCAATCAACTTCATTGATCTTCTAGTTACCCAAAATCACCTCTTCACCTTCACTTTTCCCAGTCTAAGCAACTTAGTCTTCATAACATTAGTTTTGAAGCTTATTTGTGCACCCTGAGCTCTCAAAACTTCAAAGAAACTATTCATTTACATCTAAGACATTTCTTCTTCCAAAAAATGATCAGTAAAATCCAAGTCTAGGAGAGTTTTACTTTCCCATTTAATTCTATACTCTCCTATGGCCTGTTTTGTGTTCCTCAGGACACAATCCATCAAAATGATCCATTTAAACAGGGATATAACATAAACCTGCTTAACTCCTGATTCAATACAAAACCAGCTACTAACCTTGTTTCCTACCTTAATAACAGTACTTTTAATCCCATGCATAGTGCTAATTGCTTTAATGTATTTATTTGGTCAACCATACAAGGATAGGACCTTAGCTAAAGCGTTTCTATCAGCTGAAACCAACACTTTCTCCTAATCTATGAGTATAAAACTAATAACTAAAGGGGTATGATGACTTGGACAGTTCTCAATTATTAATCTAAGAGTGAAATTTGGTCAATGGATCGTCTCTGCTTACTATAACTCCACTTTTCTTCCCTTAAAACCTTATCTACAGCATTTCTACATCTAAAAGTATCATCAAACTAAGTAATTTGCTTTCTAAAGATAACAAAGCTATTGCCTCTATAATTATCACACTTACTTTTATCACCTTTCTTATTGGTTTAATCTAAATTTTCCTAAAATTGTTCCCCTTTTCAAAAATCATATTCTTAATCTTCAGTCATTTATAGTAAGTGAAGTTATAGATGAGTGACTTTGGTTATCTTGGGATGTAGTTGAGCTACAAAAATTAAACTTTTAGGAAATCCAAGAGTGACATGTTGCTCCTGGACCTCTCAAAAGCATTTGACAGGGTGTGCCATGAATTCCTCATTACCAAGCTAAAAGCATAAGCTGTTGATGATGTTATTGGCCAGTGGATACAGAGTTTCCTTTCAGAAAGAACACAAGTTGTAAGAGTTCATGACTCTCAAGGTATACCTCATTTCTCCTTGTCTAGAACTGATTTAAGCAGTGTTCCCCAGGGGATCATTCTTGGGCCAAGTCTCTTCAACTTATATATAAATCATGCACCCAATCTTCTCTCAAACCTCCTCACTCTTGATGTTGATGATTCAAAACTTGTTGGTAAAGCAGCCACAGCCTCTGACCTGCAATCTATCCAAAAGAACCTTAATATTCTTGGGACTTCGGCTGATACATGGCTTCTCTTGTTCACTGCTGACAAATGCCATGTAATCCACTTTGGTAATCATAAGACAAATCAGCAGTACCATCTCCAAGATAATCCCCTTTTTGCAGTCTATGAAGAAAGAGATTTTGGAGTCATTGTTGATCGTGAATTAAGTTCTGTACCCATGCAAATCTGTATTGTTGTCTGCCATCCAATCTTTTGGAATGATCAAAAGAACTGTCTCTAGCAGACACCCAAATGTGTTTATGAAGCACTAGTTCACCTGTGCCTAGATGTTGGAGTGTCCCTGGCATCATTCATTTCAAGAAGGACAAAGAAATTATAGAAAGAGTTCAACAAAGAGCAACCAAAATGGTCAAAGGCCTCAAACAAATGTCATACAAAGAGCATTTACATTACTTGAAGCTTCCTACTCTTGCATACCAGAGGAAACACAGTGAAATGATAATGACCCACAAAATTATTTCCAAAAATGTTCTCTCTTGTCTCCTTACCCCCCCCCTCCCCAGAATGTTCTGTGACTATTATGACAATTGCAAGCATGCACTTCAAGTTTGACAGAGTCATTTGAGAAGGTGCAGTGCAGAGCAATCATACTTCCTTCTGCCAAATAACACATCCCATAAAAGCAATGACTAGAAAAGCTTGGCCTCCCTACCTTGAAATATCATAGTAAGAGGGGAGACATCATCCTAGCTTTCAAGATAATGAACAGTGACACAATCAAGCCCATTCTTAGTCAAAATGAATACATCAGAACACAATGTAAAATGTATTTACCTTGCACTTAATACACTTTCCAAGAAAGTGCATTAAGATTTCTACAAAAAAGCAAAGAAAAGTTGAACTTCTTCACCAACTGTCAATAAACCTATAAACCTAACCGCGGTACCCCCCCCCCCTAAACCCCAAAAAACAACAGTTTAAATATTGTATATGTAATGAAGACCATGCTATACATTGAATTACCTATAGTGGTGTCTTGAATTAACCTGTCAAAAACAGGTTTTTTTGTGACTGGTTTCCATTGCAGTATATAAAAGAGTCTATTTAACATAGGAGTACCAAATTGTTCAAGCGGAGGGGGGCTGCTGTGGCTTGGGCTTTTCTTATTTATATTTGAATTGGGAGGGGATTGCCATAATTAATTTTGTCCTAGAGGCCACCAACCCTAGAAATAGCCCAGTATACAGCCCACTAAAAACATTCACATGATTCTCAGATTAGCACAATTTTTTTCTTCCTGCCAATTGATGAGCATTTGCTGTAAAATAACAAAGAATAAATGAGGATAATTATCTAATTTACTATATAGTTTGAACAAGGTGTCACTTTAATGGTACCTTAAGCACTCAAAATAAGATTTGCAAAGGAACCAATTAGTCTATGCTATTAATAAAAATAAAAAAAGATGCATCCAGTGGTGTGTTCACCTTCTACCTAGCTAAGTAATGGAGGATAAAATTAAAACTTATAGCACATTCCCTCAACCCCTCCCTCATCATGATGATTCCTTATACAGTGGAAGCACTAAATAATTACCAACTAGACTAGCCTACTGTCATAATCTCTTTTTTATGATTAACTTAATTCAGGACCAACATTCAGCTTTATATTAGGCAATATTTAAGATCAGTGTGAGCTAGGCTATTAAACTAGATTCAAAATCATAGGATATTCAAATCTAATAGCATATCACAGATGAGCCCCCCCCCCCAAACTACGTGTTGTAGTTATAACAGACCTATCAAGAAACTCATGAACAACTATTTATAGACAGACAAATATTATTAGGATTTAATACGCATATGTAAAGTAGATTACCAGATCTCCAGCATTCTTTGAAGTTACACGTGCCATCGTCTTAGAAAATTTCAAATGGTTCAAAAATGTAATACCTAAATGCTTTCTTCCTCTGTTCATAAAGTAAATATCAGGAAGATTCCAAGTATTCAAACTTAAGATACTCGAAAGCATAAAAACTGTATTATTTTTTAAAATTGTGTGATCTTTTAAAATGGATTTTAGCACAAACTTTGAGCGTCTTTAATTTAACGTTCTTTAAGAAGAAAACATAATTCGCTGTTCTTAAAATTTTTAAAATAATATTAGGCTAGCTGTAATCAAATTATGTAGGATTATTTGAAAAAAACTACGTTTTCTAAAGAGTTAAAGAGGCTGAGTTACAAGGTCGAACCTTAAAACGTACAGGGATTAGGAGGCACAGTTGGGGGGCTGCCGCCCCCAAACCCCCGCTTTCGCAGCCTTTAAATAAAAAAAAAATTTTAAACTGAAAGTAAGGAGCGACATTAAAACTTAAAACGAACAGAAATTATTCCGTATATGAAAGAGGCTGTGCCCTCCACAACGCCTCGCTCTTTACGATAAGTTTTTTATTGTTTAAAAAAAGAGTTGTAAGAAAGTCAAACTTTAGCGTAAAGAGCGAGGCGTTGAGGAGGGCACAGCCTCTTTCATATACGGAATAATTTCTGTTCGTTTTAAGATTTAATGTCGCTCCTTACTTTCAGTTTAAATTTTTTTTTTTTATTTAAAGGATGGGAAAGCAGAAGATTTGGGGGGCGGTAACCATCCGACTGCGCCTCCTAATTCCGGTACGTTTTAAGGTTCGACCTTGTAACTCAGCCTCTTTAACTCTTTAGAAAACGTAGTTTTTTTCAAATAATTTCTGAACGTTTTTGTACAGTTTATTACTTATTGTTGCTTGACTAACTGTTAGCTGATCGTGTCAGGAGTTGAAGTTGGGGGGCTGCCGCCCCCAAACCCCCCGCTCTTGAACATTCTTGTGTTAAGGCTTTTAATTCCTGAATACTCAAATCACGTCGTACAGGGTGCCTCCTAAACCCTGTACGTTTTAAGGTTCGAAATTGTGACTCAGCCTCTTTAACAGCCCCCCCCCCCAACTGTGCCTCCTAATCCCTGTACGTTTTAAGGGTTGACCTTGTAACTCAGCCTCTTTAACTCTTTAGAAAACGTAATTTTTTTCAAATAATACACATAAACAGGTTAGACATGCTTTGTTATGAAAATTTACGCGCAGATATTTTCATAACAAAGCAGGTCTAACCTGTTTATCTGTATTATTTGAAAAAAACTAAGGTTTTTCGTAAATATAAATTCGGTGGATAATTTTTTCGGTCTGAAAATATGAAAAGGCCCTAACAGGTCCAATTCTGCTTCAAATGAGTCCTCATTCAACCGGATCCGTTGCCAACTGTGGCCTGTAGGCGTGGCTAAGAAAAAAAAAGAAATGATGACTTTTAAGTGGCTATATTTGGTTTTTTGAAAACAGGGAAGGAGTGATCAGATTGAGCTGAAAATTTGAGGATAATTGACCAGGCCCTGGGAAAGCTAAACCTATAAATTTCAGCCCACTCGGACAACGTTAAAGGGGGGCTCTGGTGGGAGGGTCGAAACTTCCGGCCCAGTTTACCCCAGGAAGATAAAGTCGGAGGAGGATGAAATTTTGCAAGTTTCTTAGTTTGAGCTTGGGCTACAAAATGCGATTACCACCGTCTCTCTGCGACCTCTAGGACCTGAAATCGCTTAACATTGTGGTGGGTCGCCTCTTTATAGAGGCACAAGTGTGCGTCCTTGATTATTGCTTGACTAACTGTTAGCTGATCGTGTCAGGAGTTGAAGTTGGGGGGCTGCCGCCCCCAAAACCCCCCGCTCTTGAACATTCTTGTGTTAAGCCTTTTAATTCCTGAATACTCAAATCACGTCGTACAGGGTGCCTCCTAATCCCTGTACGTTTTGAGGTTCGAACTTGTGACTCAGCCTCTTTAACAGCCCCCCCACCTGTGCCTCCTAATCCCTGTACGTTTTAAGGGTTGACCTTGTAACTCAGCCTCTTTAACTCTTTAGAAAACGTAGTTTTTTTTTCAAATAATACACATAAACAGGTTAGACATGCTTTGTTATGAAAATTGACGCGCAGATATTTTCATAACAAAGCATGTCTAACCTGTGTATGTGTATTATTTGAAAAAAACTAAGGTTTTTCGTAAATGTAAATTCGGGGGATAATTTTTTCGGTCTGAAAATATCAAAAGGCCCTAGAAGGTCGAATTCTGCTTCGAATGAGTCCTCATTCAACCGGATCCGTTGCCAACTGTGGCCTGTAGGCGTGGCTAAGAAAAAAAAAAGAAATGATGAATTTTAAGTGGCTATATTTGGTTTTTTGAAAACAGGGAAAGAGTGATCAGTTTATGCTAAAATTTCGAGGATAAGCTCCCGGGCCCGAGGAAAGCTTAACCTCTAAATTTAAGCCCAATCGGACATTGTTAAAGGGGGGGCTGTGGTGGGAGGGTCGAAACTTCCGGCCCAGTTTACCCCATGAAGATAAAGTCGGAGGAGGATGAAATTTTGCAAGTTTCTTAGTTTGAGCTTGGGCTACAAAATGCGATTACCGCCGTCTCTCTGCGACCTCTAGGACCTGAAATCGCTTAACATTGTGGTGGGTCGCCTCTTTATAGAGGCACAAGTGTGCCTCCTTGATATTCTTCAAAAGTGACTAAATATCTTTCAAAACATTGAATCAAATCAAAATCCGATATCAGTTGGAATTTTAAAACTATTTAACAGCTCAATTTTGCAATGATTTATGTTTCTTTGAAAGCGAGGGCCAAACCGAGAATTTGTGGAAAAGTCTATTATTTTTCTGAGATCAGTTAAATAACGCTGCTATACAGCTTGATATGACTATTATACTTCATGAAAAAAGCATGTCTTTCATAATTTTAAGCTGAGATTACACGGTTGTTTTCAAGCACAACAAACAACAACAAATGGATAACACAATTTCTACAGCAAGCAATGTATCCAAAGATTAACATTGGTAATGTATGTTTTGCGGCGAAGTAATGTAGCGTTAGTTTGTATACATAGTACATTTTAAGAGTACCAGCTTGAATTAGCCGTCGGGAAATAAAGAACGAAGTTATTTAAGAAGAAACAGCGTACTTTGAGACCATTACACAACAGCAACCTTATAAGAAAATTAAAATATATTTTCTTGTGTATATTATCGCTTCTAATCAGCAGTCGTACCAAACCAATCCTGCTCAACTCATCCTCAGGGCTATACTGTGGTGTTTATCCTCCCCATAGTATAGTGCAGACGGTTTGATATCATTCTATTTTCCCCTTCCTTTTTTTTAGTTTTGTGTTTAAAGCTTTTTCCAATAGGCAATGTTTGGAAGTCCTCCAAAAAAAAAGTTCCCCCAGATCCCAAATAAAATTCTACTGAAAGTGCCATAGTGAAAGATATCCATCCTGGCTGGTAAAGCACATTATCTGAATGTTATAACGATAGCTCCAATTTGGAGAATAGGACAATGATAAGTGTAGGGGCTAATGTAACCATAAATGATGATAATGATGGGTTTTCAGAGGTCCTCTCTAGAAGCTCTAAAAAAAGGAAAAAAATCTCCCCAATTAAAAGCATTTCCCCTCTCCCTGCCCAAGATCCTCCCTCCAAAAACTTAGGAATTTACCTTAAAATTAATTCCACTACCCCCATTGAAATTAAAATGATCACTGCAATTAGAGTTTCAATTTTTAAATTGATAAAATCAATGTTCTCTCTTAATATTAACCGTGATGGATCTCTAATAATAGCTGTAGAAGATCAGAAATCAGCAGATACAATAATTAACCTAAAATCCCTTCTGAATACACCAATCATTGCATCTAATTGGAACCCAAAACAATCACCAACAAAAATAGTAGTTTATAATGTTCCCCCAGAGATATCTACTCAGGAGTTAAAAGAAGGACTCTCAGATAGGGCTGGAAACACAATCCCAGCTGAGGATGTTATCCAACTTGGAAAACCTAACTCTAATGGCCTAAAAACTAGTAGATCCTTCTTATTCACACTGAAGGATAAAATTGATATCCCAGAAAAAATATTCCTATTTGGGCAAATCAAACCACACAAGGAATACAAACCTAAGCCTATCCAGTGTCAGAAGTGTTTCAAACTGGGACACACAACATACAAATGTAATGAAATTTTCCAAGAGTGTAGTAATTGTAAAGTCTCCAATCATAAAGAGCTGACAACTTGCAACAACACTCAGCCTACATGCATCAATTGCAAAGGTCCACATGAATCTACAAATAAATCATTATGCCCTGCATACAAGAAAAGAGCTCTAACACTCCAAATATCAACAGAAAAGGCCATCCCATACCCCTTTGCAGCAATGGAAGCAAATGCTGCCCAACGATACCAAATAAAGCCTGTAATGAAACCAACCAAAACCCCCAAGTCCAATGCCCCCAATGCATCAAACACCCCATATAAAACATCAGCTTCTAAGCCCCCTAGATAATTCCCTATCAGAAGGAATCACCAATCCAACAAGCCTTCTTGTCTGGTAAGATGAGGTCAGCCTGGCCCTCCCTCTCAACAAGAAAAAAACCGGAAACACTTCCAGGAATCAATCCCTTAACCAACAAACAGGATGCACAACCAAAAATGCAATCCCCAAATATATGCTTATTCATTCTAAACTGTAATGTAGTTCAGGCCATGAACATACATCAACTACAGAAAACAAAAAGCATTGCAGAATTGTCAAAAATCTACATCCCAGAGGGTATGTTCATTCAAGCAAAAAAAATATCTTGCTTTACTTTTGAACATAGCTGAACATTGATACACAGTCATATGAAGAATAAAACAACAACACAACATGTATCAATACTCAAGTGGAATGTAATATCACTCACAGGAAATAAGCTAAATGAACTAATATCATTTATGAATGATAATTCGATTAATATTGCTTGCCTCCAGGGAACTCAGTCAACCAAAAATCAAAAAATTAAGTCTCTGGGATATACTATCCTGAGAAAGGATAAACCTTCAGAGAGAAAAGAAGGTGAGGTAGCTTTATTAGTAAATAATAATATAAAATTTTGTGGCATCAATTTTCCAGATTTTGAAAATGATGTTGATGCAATTGGTATCAGTGTTTGGCTGAATAATTTAAAAACCTACATAATAAGCTTTTATAACCCTAATGGTCAAACTACAGATGCCAAGGATTTCTTTTATTATATGACTAATTCTAATATGTTAAATAATATCATTATTTGTGGTGATTTCAATGCCCACAGCCTTTTGTGGGGGAATAAACCAGCAAATAAAGCTGGTAAATTTATTGAGCATATGACTTCAAATAATAATGAATTAGCTGTTGCTAACCCTACAAACCTGAATACTTATGTCAACCCCAAAAGTGGCAAATTCTCCACAATTGACCTACGAATTGTGTCATTAAATTTCTGTAACAAAATTTACATAAATAGAATGGATGGTCTTTGTACAGACATCTTTACTATAGTTTCCTCCCTAAATGAACCTGCTGAAACTTATTCTCATACCTCCAAATATATTAAGACCAAAGCATATTGGTCTATTTTCCGAAATAAGCTAAATGATCAAATTACAAGTTTCACCCAAAGTTCATGCATTTCAAACACAACAGTTGACATACATGCTGAAGCCTTGACATCTTTACTAATAAATACAGCTAATCATGCTATCCCCAGGACAACACCTAAGAAAACATTCCCTAAACAAATTCCTAAAGCATGGTGGACAAATGAGTGCCTAAATAAATGGAGGATAAAAAAGGCAGCTAGGACAGAATTCATAAAAAAACCATCACCTTCTACATATTTAAAAAAATTACAAGCAGAATCTAATCTAAAAAGGACTATAATAGATGCCAAATATAAATACTGGAATAATTTTGCAAATAAATTCTCCAGAGAAACGCATGAGCCAATTATACATAAAGTCATAAGCCACATCTGTGGGAAAAAGACTTCCTCCAACCCACTCCTGTATGAGCTTATACATAATAATACCCATTATGACAATGATAATAAAAAGGTAACCTGTTTGCAAATTTTTTTGCTAATAAGCTAACATCAAATAATCAAAGCAAACTGTCCGCAATTCTTTTTAACTCAAGTTACCAACCACACCCAGGATCCAAGTACACAACTAACCCATTTTTAATCCAGGAATTGAATAAAGCAATACTTCATATTAGGACCAAAACTAGCAGCAACTATGACAATATACACCCTACATGGATAAAGAATCTCAAACCTTCATACAAACAAGAACTGCCAAATAGTTATAATCACGCTTAGGCAGCTTTTATGTTCCCCAATATATGGAAATTTTCGTCCCTCCTACTAATCCAATAAAAAAATGAAGAAAAAGATAACCTTGTCTCTCACAGGCACTTAACGATTACACATAATTTTGGTAAAATAACGGAACAAAGGATTTATCAGAGACTCTGCTGGTTTGTCGAAAAAAATAATATGATCCAACAAGCTCAAACTGGATTCAGGAAATACCACTCCTCAACAGATGCTTTCATTTTGCTAAGAAATTTAATAAATGAATCTTTCTCAAATAAAAATCCTAGCTGCAGGATCCCTACATTTTGAAGGGGCATATGACAATATGAACCACCAAACCCTTTTAAATAAACTTGCAAACATTGGAGTACCCCCTAACCTAGTATCTTTTATTAAATTCCTCATAGAAATGCGAAGTTTCATTGTTTGTGTTGGTTCAGCCTCTTCACCCCAAGACAATATCCAAAGGCCTACCTCAGGGAGCAGTCCTCAGTTGCCTCCTATTTGCCCTATATCTCCGGGACATGAACCTACCCCAAACGAATCTACAATATGCTGATGATCTGGTGCTATGGTCATCTGGCAACACCTTTCAGATAGCACAGTCGAATCTGCAAAAGTCACTTTTCCAGTTTGAAAAATTCTCTCAACATTCAGATTTACCCATTGCACCCTCCATGTCAAAAATAATCCAATTTCACCGGAAGCGAAACCATGTTAATGCAAAACTAACTCTAAATAAAACAACTATTCCAGAAGATAATAATATTAATTACCTAGGTCTCATGCTTGACCAAAAACTTAATTTCCACCTCCATACTTCAAACACAATAAAAAAATGCTATAGAAAAGCAAATATACTAAAAAGACTTTTTTCCACACCCTGGGGTTGTAAGGAGAAAACCTTACTCCAGTTTTATAAATCACATATAAGACCCCATATTGACTATTTTGCTCATCGTCTATGGTGCATGTGCAAAGACCCAGATGCAAAAAATTGAAACAACACAATATGATATAATACGTCTGATATTTTGTTTTAGGAAACCCACAAGCACCAAGTTTCTGCTAATAGAGAGTGGATTAACAACAATAAGGGAGAGACGTAGCTTTCTCTTGACAAAACATCTTACAGAAATTGAATCAAATAGCTCACACACATTACATAATTGGTTAAGAAATCCAGCCATGTATAGAAGTATTGCAGATGAGTATGCCAATATTCAAAAGAAGTTCCCTGTACCAGCAAAGTCTATTGCACCTACTTTCCCCCAATCCCCTCCATGGAATTGGTCATTTCCCATAATAAATACTGACTTTTCAAATTGGAATAAAGATTTAACCCCCATTGCTTTTGCCCAGAAAAAATTTGCAGAACTTAATACGATTATTTATAAAAATCACTTCCAAATATTTGTTGATGGGTCAAAAATAAATGAGAAGGTTGCAAGTGGTGTTTTCCTTCCTCACCTGAAAATTGCAATGGGCGAGAGATTATTTAATAATTTATCTATAATGTCTGCTGAGTTAAATGCCATAATCATGGCATTAGAACACCTTAAGCAAAACCAACCTTTGATTGCAAATTCGAATAATATTATCATCTATTCCGACTCTTTATCAAGCCTTGAGTTGCTGGCCTCAGCTCCTCACTATACGTTGGACATTGACACTTATCATTGTCTCAGTATTATTGATAATCTTGCTTCAAGTGGCATAAAAATTTATTTTCAGTACATTCCTAGCCACTCTGGCATAAGTGGTAATCATCAGGTTGATGAAATAGCAAAAAATGCTATAAATATTGACCAGCCGAGTGGGAGACCAATCTCAATTAGAAATATCTACCGATAGAGGCTATCAGATATTAATTTTAATAAGATTAATCCTATCCTTTCCCCCTTTCCCAATAAGTATCTTTCTAAAATTTATCATAGAATTCGTTCTGGAACAAATGGACTAAATTTCCTTGCATTCTCATATAAGCTTTCTAATTCAAGTGGTTCAATTCCCCTGTCCCCTCTTTGCAGGCATTGTAATATGAATAATGAAACAATTGACCATTGCCTATTTGAATGTAATATGCTGACTTCTGCACAACATACCTTGCTTTGTAAACTGTTAAAATGCTTCAAACACCACAAAATCTCACTATCAGCCAAGAGCCTAGCCAACTATACCTGCACACAGAGCACAGAAATCGATATCTATCATCTTAAATTGGAACTCCTTGAGTCAAAAGATCTACTGAAAGATATCTGAGAATATCTAAAAAATAAGAGACAACCAAGACAGTAGCTCTGTAGCCCACAGAGTGAAGCAAAAAGAAGAGGGCTAAATAGTACCGACTTAATAGCCCGCCTGCTGTGAATTAGAAGAAGAAGAAGAAGACCATCATTGAGGAAAAATTGTTCTTGGGACACGACGTTTTAAGTGTCGAGGCATTCACACCTAAAGCGTTTATACGTTAACACACCAAGGCTGGGTTGCCAACATCTTTTACCTGTGTTTCAATTATACAAGCATTGAATAGAAGCAAGAAATAAACAAATTACCTTATGCAGAGCTCTTCCTAGGGTTGGTGGTGCCTAGGGCAAAATTAATTACAGCAGCCCTTCCCGCATCAAATATAAGCAAAAAAAAAATGAAAGTGAAAAATATGATCAAAGTGGTCATCCACTCACACGCCACCCCCTCCAACCACGAAATCTAAGGCAGATTGTCCCGGTTTCCAGCCCCCCCCCCCCTACACGACTCTGACCTTATATACCTATATACCAAATATACCAAGCAGTATCTTTCCAAGATCCCAACTTCGTGTTTGTTTTCCCCTTTGCTGAAAGAATGTATTGTAAACATAACAGCGAAACATTTATCCGAATGTCAATTTGGTTATTCCAGTTACAGCCGAATCACAAAAAATAAATATATACCACACTAAGGATTTCCCACCGTGGCCCTAAGTGTGCTTTGTTCCTTTTTTTTGAAAGCGCGCAATGCAAGAAAAACACTGAAATATTTCTGATTACTTCATCCTGGAAGAATAGAAAAATCAAGGTGAAATTGACTGATACAATTACTCTAGGATCACAGAGCATTGCCCTCTGGTGTACTCCACAGGCCAGTTTGGATTTTTAAGGATTAAATAAGAAACAAATTTCAATTGTTGCTGCTACACACTTTAGTCTGCAAGGCTGGCCAAAGACTGCTTTAACACTTGACGTTGTCCAAAAGTAAATCTACTTCTTCCCCTTTTTCATGTTTCTTTTTCAAGATAGACCATTTTGAAAAATGTCGTTCAAATGCTGCAGTCCCAATTCAGGGAAAGCAAATTCCATTGGCATCTTCTTGGATATCATTTCATCTAATTTTACTCACTTGAAAATTGTCACTTACATATATTTTCCTAATCAAAAACTTAGGAAATCTGTGTAGCACTCATGGGTATGGTATGTACCAATCCCAGTCTCAGATTACGAGGACGATTTGAGTGTCCTAGATAAAAATATCAGCAAAATGAATGAAATTTTGAGGTTTTGAGAGTTCAGCCTGCAAGAATAGATTTGAAAATTAATGTTAAGAAGACTAATTCAATTAGAATAGGCATAAATGAAGGCGATGTTGGGTAAAATGGGTAGTATCATTAATAAAGATGGTGGATGTAGTGAAGATGTAAGAAGTAGAATAACCAAGGCACAGGGCATTTTTCTGCAGTTGAAAAAAAAGTTGAGAAGATTAAAGAGACAAGTCTGAAGAAGAGGCAGAAGAAGATTTTCTAACTGTTTTCAAGAAGAATTTTTGAAAACAGAAGAAGGCAGAAGAAAGGCAGAAGACGATTTGGTAAATTCTTTCAAGAATAAATTATCTATGGATACTTTTAGGTACCCATTTGACCATTACAATGTCGAACGACAAGATGTACGGAAAATGTGGTCATGTCCCACTTTCCAGAGCTATAATTAAAGAGAGTTTTAGGTGATTAGGACACGTTTTACGTATGAAGGACGACAGATTGTTGTTTTTTTTGGCCATCCATCTAGGCAAAACAAAAAGCAGGTCGTTCTTGAATGGAGTGAGAAGAGGTAATAAGGAATGACTTAAGGAATTTTGAGTTTCATCGGAGGAACATGCGCAGCTGTGCTGGCCTATTACCGTTTAGTGTTGCAGTGAGTTTTGAGTAGTAGCATTAGTCATATGGTGCATAAGGGCAAAACAATGCAAACTTCGGAAGCTTTACTTTAAATTAACATGTGGACCACAATAAGAACAAATGCTAGCTTAAAAGATTTTTCATAAACTTTATGCTTTCAGGATCTTGATTGGAGAATGCAGGATGGAGCCGTGAACATGATGATAAACTAATTGAACGCTACGGCAATGCAGAGTTTCAATCTTTAATTTTAGATCTTAGTCTTACCTCAGTGTGCAATTTTTGCCTGCCTGCTTACCTACTTGAACATTCCCCCTGGAAATCAGAAACGTGGCACGAAGAAATGGATGTTTGGCGGAGTGATTTCGAATAGTTTTCTCTGATACAAACTGTAAAACCTCATTTTAGCTCACACACTATAGACTCCAGCTAAAGACAACTGTGTGGGATCACATTTTTGATTGATTTCACAAGTGAAAACTGTCTCTTTGGCTCCCAGGAAAGAATTTTACGTAGCTTTCCGAGTTGTTATGTCATATTCAGTATCCAGCCCAAGGTCTACAAATTTCTTAGAACACAGTATCCCTTACAACTTTATTACAACAGACCAGTACCAGTGGCATCAAAAACAGAAAAAAAAGGAAAACAGAATAGGACTAAAGCAGAGGGTTTCTCCCACAGCAGAATCATATTGCATTCCTTTCCCAGTAATACTGCAAATGCCACATTACTATGACAATCTTGGTTATAAGCAGTGAATACTATTTAAAACCTGAGGAAAAACTACCAGTAAGCAGAGCGCGACTAATAATCCCTGTGAAATTAGCAAGTGTAAATGCTAATGCGTTGCATAGATTACAAAATAAAGTTTACTCTTCTACCTAAGCCACCATCAGTAGCAGCTGCAAGCATGTAAATAGTAAGCTACGGCCCATAACGGTCAAAATTTCGAAACCTAACGTTTCAATTTACTGTCTTATGACAGATATTTTGCAATTGCCACTAATTTATATTTAAGTACAACCGAATAACAATTTATACTTACGAAAAGAATTTCGAAAATTGTCCTAAACCTCTCATATATGGCGTTGAACAGAAATAAAACTATACCATTGAAATTACCATTGTATAAAATGCTAAACTCGAGTCTTGCTTTTTCCCATCTTGAAATCTCCGTTTTTTCAAAGTTTTCTTTGTTTGTCAATTTGTTGCTTGTCAATAATTAGTGATAGTATTTGTATGAATATTCGAGTTCTTCAGGGACTACAGGCCCTAGGGATCATTGATCATTCCCTGAAGTTGTGTTTCATTTGTGTGTTTATATTGAATAAAGTCAAAGTTCGAAGTTTTTCACCAGGGGCGATTGTATGGTTTTTGGGCAAAAATTAAAAAATTGTGCACACTTTTAAGTTAGAAATAAATACCTGCCATTTTAGACCACAAAATATCAAAATTAGACAAATTGAGGCCCGAAAGCTAATGAGTACAAATGCTGATAACCAATCAACAAGATCACGCCACAACAAAATGCAATTTTCGGCAATAAAACACCGAATTTGACCCAAATCTGGCAAAAAAGCCAAAAACGAAAAATTTCAGATGGATTATTGATAAAAAAACATTTAGAAGGGGTATATGAAATCCCCCCCCCCCAAAAAAATGTCTTTTCCTCTCCAAAACCTTTTTTACGATTTTTCCTATGAACCGTTTTCCCACTGCCTTAACAATAGTCATTCGGCAATACTTTTTCAAACAATTGCGTTTCTGGTAGCTAAAACTACGTCGCTAGGGATTACCTCTGAGAAATCGAATCGCTGTTGGCTAAGTTGGTAGCTAAATTGTTAACTAATATAGTTAGCTAACGAGTGGATGACGAAATAATTTTCCTCCTATGTATGCTTCAGGTAATGCCCTTTAACCCTGCCTTCGACATAACATAAGAAGAAAATAGATTTGCTAACATCCCCTTCAGAATAAAAGATGTCGAAAAATAGGGTAGAATTTTAGATGGTGGTTTTTTTTTGCTATCTTGGATAGAAGTTGATCTAGGAAATGAAAATTTTAGGAATGGATCCAGTGTCTAAATTATACCCCGGAAAGGTCTTTTGAAGTATTTAACTCTACTATTTCCCCTACCATAGGGAATGAAATTTGATGAACTTGGACAAACTTTGCGTTTTCTATAATTTTGAAGTTATATGAGTTTAATAAACTTCAGTATCAGCATATTTGTATAAAAATACAAGTACTGTGGGACATAAGATTGTAAAGGGCCGTCCATAACAAGGGCCGTAGTTGTAGTTTTCTCTATTGTTACTACAGAAGAGGTCGTTCTGATCCATTCACTAAAGGATGGAAAAAAAAGTCGAGGCAATTTCAAAGTTCTAAAACACAAAAAAACTGGCAAGATGAGATCTCTTAGACAAACAAGTATTAAAAATTTGTTGAAGTTGCTTGAACACATCAGGACTTGAATTTGTACAAATGAATAATTCCGACGAAGCTTTCACGTGGCATGCTCAGGAATACTTGGAAGGGGAAATGAAGGAACAAAACCTTGCGTCCTGATTCAAGCTGCGCAATACGGTAATGTTCTACTCTCTCCCTCTCTCTATCCATCTATTTCTTTCTTTAGTTCCTTCTCCTCCTATCTCTATCCATCTCTTTATTTCTTTAGTTCCTTCTCCCTCTCTCTGTTTATATATATATATATATATATATATATATATATATATATATAATATATATATATATATATATATATATATATATATATATATATATATATATATATATATATATATATATATATATATATATATATATGTATATATACATAAAATAATACAAAATATACATAAAATGACTCTCCCTCTCTCTATCCATCTATTTCTTTCTTTAGTTTCTTCTCCTTCTATCTCTATCCATCTCTTTATTTCTTTAGCTCCTTCTCCCTCTCTCTTTCGTTCTTTCTTCCTCTCTCTCTCTGTTTATATTTATATATATATATATATATATATATATATATATATATATATATATATATATATATATATATATATATATATATATATATATATAAAAACATATACACATAAACTTCGTAGAATCTCTGTTGAAAAATAGAGATATCTTCTTATTTGTTTAAAATACATATATTACTGTCAGAAAAAAACCGTTGACTTTTTATTTGGTTTGAACTTGATAAAGAGTGATCCACGACCAACAGATCAGGTGGTCGTACTTACCGGACTAGTAGTCAGAACAAAGGATACTTAATCAGGCTAAATATACTTTCTACCTATAACTTTTGCTGGAAGTGGTTTTGTAGAGCAACAGTTAATCACTTGATATTTTTGTTTATAAACACTTTTTGATAGGTTGCAGCTGCAGTTGAAACCATGAGAGCCAAGAAATAAACATACTATACAATTTTCCGTTCAATGCCCCATAAAGGTAACTAGTTCAAAACAAATACCTTTGTATGTGTCTCGAGTAAGCAAATCACTTTTTGGACAAGTTTTCCACAATATTTGTAAAATTTAGTTGGGCTAGATAAATGAAACTTTCAGGGATTTAAAAAAATGATTTTTAAGCCAATTATGGGAAGTCTTGTTCACCTGGCTTTCCTGTTTTCTTCAAAATATGGAAAAAATTGTCTGAAAAGCCACTGCTTAAATAATATACGGGTATCGAAAGATTTGTATTTCTCTTTCGCTGCTTGAATAAACTATGCCTATTTTTCATTGCTTTGACAAATTCACCCCCCCCCCCTACTCTGTCTGTCTCTACTAAAGTAATCATCTCATTATTTTAAAGAGAAAAACTGGATCTTGTTTGGGAAGACCTGGAGCACGTAATCAGTTTCATTTAGATTAAAACGCTATACAAAAAAACATATAATTTGAAAAGAATTAGCAACTAATGGTGCTTTTCTAATCACCTAAGATATGTATTTTAAATACAACAACTGAAATGTGGTGATTGAAATTTGACCTAAACTACCTCTTAGAAAAAACTCTGTCTCGGAAACTCGCTACTAGCTGTAATGCAGTTGGAACTAAGGGGAAATTTGTTGATAAAATGAATTATTTTAATATTTATTTGATCCCAAACAGACACTGCATAAAAATAATTAAACTTCTTACTCTAAAACGGTATGCAATGTTTAAAACGGTAAAGTTATCGAAAAAAATAGGAGCTAAAACAACGTTAGATTTTGTACGTAAGAAATACATAGCAAGAACTATATTCAAGCTTGCACAACACAAATTGTCATTTTGAAATTTCTGTCACAATTTTCAAACTAGAAATTAAATAAGGCCTATATTACAATTAAAAATACCAAGGTTAGATTTTTAGGACCCCAAACACCAGGCTAACAAGGCTAGAGCCTTGTTACAAGAACTCCAGACCTCTCCCCAAAACCTTGTCGAAACTCTATTTATTATGAAGTAAAAAAACAAAATGGAAGTTTTAGTATTCAAAAAATAAAACAGACAGATAAATATATAAAGAAAGTTTTCAGATCAATTTGTATGTGTGTATTCTGCTTAAAACATAATTTGCTTGTAATTACAACAGTTTAAGAGAATTTTCAAGTTAGTTTTAACAATAAAACTCTGAAGCGACATATGGTGTCCAATCATTCATTTCGTAAGTTCTTATTCCATCATTCTAGACAGAAGAATCACATTTCAAAAAGGGTAATAAAATTGATAATGGCTTTACGGAGCAAATAATTCAGTTTTTACGAAAGGATGCTAGTATTTTACTGTAAAGACTTAATATCAGGTTTCCATTTCACAGAAACCTATGGGAACGGCAATGTGCATGATATAATTTGTCGTCTCATTTTTGTTAAACAGCAATTTCGGCCGTTGCTTGAACAGGATTCCTCCCATTGTTTGAATAGCAATGGGGCTGTAGCCCCTGAATCTGTTTAAAATTAGCCCACGGCAAAAAAAAAACACAATAAAGTACAATTATTATCGTCGCACACAGGCATGAAACTGAATCATAATAAAGTGTACAGGCACGCACATGTACATAACTTGCTCCCCCCTTGCGGAATTCGTCTCTTACAAAAAGTCACACCGTATGTTACACCGTATGTTACAGCTATAAATTCTCTGATAATATGCTGAAAGGAAATATATCATTTTAAAAATTGCAAATTTTGTATTATGGTGGCTAAAATATCTAGTGACTGCATTTACTAATGATGGAGTTCAAGCTTCAAGTAAAGCCAGGTTTAGCCAACTGAAACAGTTTCCAAATATTTTTTCCTGTTTTTCATTCTTTTTCACAACAATAGGATGGAGGGAGGGGCGTATTGTAGTCTCATTTTCATTTCAAACACTTTACTGTCATTTTAGAAATGAATGGAAGGACGACATCCCCGTGACTCCTCTTTGACAGAATAGCATGACTTTGCCTTAGTTCTCTCTTTATTGTCTGCTAAATAAACAAAAGAAAATATATTTATACCATGTATTTATGTTTTTTTTTGTTATTCCATTAGGGATGAATAAGCGAAATAATGCTAAAGAACTTGTCACGCTTAAAATGTAATAATCATAGACTTTTAATGGGGATTTAACATATTTTATATTTGGAACTTTGCAAGATTGATCATCATGGTATTAATTAGACAGGAATTTAAGGAACAATTACTTTATAAAAAAAATATAAAAGCAAGCATAAGAGTACCCTCTGTTCAATTTTGTATATGAATGCTTGTATATGAAAAAGACATTATAGAATCCTAAAAAGTCATTTTAAGCCATTTTCCCATACTCTGGGGAAAATGCCTGTTGGTACCCATGATGAGAAGCTACACAAACGAGCCTCATAAACACTACTTAAGGTTGATCATACCTATTTTTATCACAATGTTTCTATTTGCTCTATTAATATGATACTGTAGAAAAAATCTCAGCAGTTAGCTACTGAATTTCCTTAGACGAAGAAATAAAAAAGTCGTAGTCCTTTCATGCAATTTGCACTTAAACAATTAGTATTAACGAAAAGCAGGGTATATTTATAAATCCTTCTTGTCACTCCCTTCAGGCATGCCACTTGCATTCACGTTATTGAAAGATGGCGACCTTTTAATACCCGAGCCATGTGTCATCAGACGATTGTATAAGAATGATATTCCGCTTGCAATCGCTCTTGCACCTAAAATGGCGAAGCTGACGTCTTTAGACGAAAGTAAGGTGACAGAAAGCACAAGAGCATGGTAGATCCCAATTGAAGCAGTTGTTGTTCTTGCCTCTGTTTTGTCAGTTGTCTCGATGAAACGCCAAAGAAGGAAGGAGAAACCTAAAATGAGTGAAATATATTTATACACTCTGTAATATTGCTCTGATATTAGAAACTATCCCTCCTTGTTTTATTCGTTCTTTTTGTATTTATATGGTACTATTTATAAAATATTATGCATTTGTATTTTTTCATTTTATTTGGAGATAAAACCTTAACATGCATTTGTAGCTTCAAAAGATCATGTAAATCCTTGGCTATTCTAAGTAGTCTGAGTGGACTAGAGTAGAATATAGTAATACTCTTCCTTTCTTTTCTATGGTTTATTCCACTGGTCGCTTTGAACTAGAGTAGAACAATGAAACATTTTTCCTTTCTTTGCTTATACATCATCCACTGGTCTGAATGAAGTAGAGCAGAATATAGCTATACTCTTCCTTTCTGTGTTATATTTATGTCACTGGTACCTGTGGATTCGAGTTGAATATGGCAATACACTAGATCAAAGTAAATTTTTTAATTTGATCTAGAGGGAGAGGTTTTGTCCAAAAAGTGAGACTAGTTAATTTGCACACAGCTGAAGCGAGGACCTTCTGAGGTGCCGTGCAGGGTTGCCACCTGTAGCACAAAAGTGTATTTGAATACTATTATATCATGTGCAGCAATTTAGTACGTGCTACATTGAATGCAGCACTTTCTCTCTTACATGACCAAATTAAGAATATAGACATACAAAATGCAATTACATGATATGTCTCACATCAAACATATATGTCAGAACATTTTTTATGCATGACAATAATCTAAATACATTTAAATACGGGATTTGCGTGTGCGCGTACATTTTTTCATTCAGCCCTCTGATCAGCTACTTTTTTTATGGATACATTTCTATTACCATACATTAAAACAAGATTAAAAAATTGACATAAAAAATAATCCAAGTACACTTAAACAGACCATGAGCGTGTCGCAGCACAAGCCGCGACACATACACAAATTTTTTCACTGTAGCACCGAAAATCACTGTTTAGCACGCAAATTTCGGCAATTGTAGCACTTACGAAACTGACCGTGGTGGCAACTGTCAAATTACTGTAAACGTAATTTGTTTTGTGGTTGGATATGACTTGAATATAAGGGTAGATAAGACACTTAAGGGAAGCCAATGAAAAATGCGTTTTTAACGAAGAACTTCTCACTCTGTCTGCCCAATGAGCTTGAAAGTATTTCGAAACGCGTGTTTTTTAAATTGTTTTATTTTGTCATTTTGGTCAAATGATTTATATTGCCGGGAAAGGTATGACAGGAAAATCATTAGATTTCACAAGCCAAAAGATTTCACAGACCAACCAAATAGTGGAACAAACTAATAATATAAGCTAGAATATACGGGGGTGTTTTGCATTTATTTTCTTGTAAATTTTAGTTTCAGAGATTTCTATCGTATTTTGGCAAATCTACGCTTTTCACTCCCCCAAAAAAGATCTACAGTATCGCCATCCAGAAAAAGTAAGTATGAGGTGCTGAACGCTGGAATAAGAAGTATTTATAAATCACTTGCTATTGACTGATACATCTCAAACCTTTCCAGCCTGGTGAAAAGGTGGTTGTAGAGAAAATTTGGCCATAAAAGGGCCAAAATTTAAGTTAGCTCTTTTAGTACAGTAATAATACGGGAAAAAAAAAATGCCCAAACCAGGAACAATTGATAAAGTAATGTTTTCCTCACCATCCGGACCAGAAAAAAGCGCTGAACAACATATCCGAAATCCTAATATATAACCCGTTGCGAAATTTTTTTTTTTTTTTCGCTATTTTCGTTAAATTAATTTTAATTTTTCGTGAAAAAATGAATTGTCACGAAATTAGTGGTTGATGTTTCTATCTGTATCAGAATTGAGAGCTGAAACCGTTTCTGACGTTAGTTTTTCTTACAAACGTCAAATGAAATGAAAAACTCTATTTTTAATAAAAAAAATAGCAACATTTTGCTATTTTTGGCAAAATATATAAATGATAACCGTAATATCTTTTTTTTTGTCCGTTCGTTTGTCTTTTTTCAGTATACATTCAGATCTTTCCAAGCTAGCGTGATTACATTTACACACGTTCTCAACGCCATCTTGTGGCAACCGAGCTGCAGTCTTATGTAAATAAAAAGTTATTTCCGCTCCGGATCGTACAAAGAATCTCATTCAGGTTTGTAGTTTTTTGATATAAATGCTAGGGTAGGTTCTTTCTTACAGAGCTTGCAAATAAGCTGAATTACATAGCCTTAATCAGAGCATGACCTGCATCAGCAAAACTTCCTCTCTATATACTCCCCTTCATAGACGATTTTGCTTATCAGTGCAACCAACTGGTACAGTTATAAGCAGTTAAAAGGTGAACTTCCCTGAGTTTAAACTGCAGATCACTGAACAGCAAACCTCTGGCTGCAGTACATTGACATGGTTGAAAAGCTTCTCAAGTTTATACGTGCGGAGAGACTGGGCCTTTGGGACCTGCATTTGCAGGTTGCAGCAGAAATGCTTCCCTACCTAGCCGCATCTGGGCACAACCTTTACGTGAAATATGTCTGGTTGTAGATCCAAGAGATAACTAAACTTCACAGTCGTCACCCAAAAATGTTTCAGATGTTCAGTGAGCAAGGACACACGATTAGAAGGTCAGATCGGCGCTGGGCCGGCCTCTCAGCAGACTTAGTTATTGAACAGGAGTACATACGAAGCCTAAAGATATCGAGAGGACTCACTGGTGGAGAGCAATTTGGGTCCTATCAGGCCAGTGTGTCTTAAGTTCAACCTCTTAATGCAGAACTTGACGAATATCGGCTAGTCTACAAGCGAGCAGCATCGTGACTTGAGTCTTATCAGACAAAACCGTGAATTGGAAGATACTGTAAAGTTGGTAGGTTTTTCCGAAATAGCATCCCCATTCAAAGTCAATTCATAACTGAGAAAAACCGTTTCAAACTAAATATCATCAATTCCATGCGTGAACGTTCACGAAACTGAATATCCTGGGAAAGAAATTTTAAACAAGATACCAGAACAGACTTTGAAGTAACACGTCTTTAAAAAGAAAGACCAAGTGACTCTGATGACCACAAAGTCGGGATCTTCTGAGGTGGCGCAGATCGACCCAGCACTACTTTTTCAGAGGTTCATTATCGTTGCCCAGAGGTCTAGTCTCGAGGAAGATTATTTCAAGTTTGAGCTCTGTACCATTCCTCCTGCTCTTTTCGAAAGAAACGGATTCATGCGAAAGGCCAACAAGCCCAAGCTAGCAAAAAGCAATCTATCAGTCATGTAGGTTTGATGCGCAGTCCCCAAGACCGGTGGGAATTACCAGCTTCGTCTTAGACGGGGGCGCCCTTCTCCATCGGATCCCGTGGAAGGTCGCTTCCACATAAAAGACTTTCATGTCTTCGTACATTCATTACGCAGAAAAAAAGTATCCCGGTGCAGTTGTTGTCTTCGACGGATACGACGGCGGTCAATCAAAGATGCAACCCATTTGCGTCGACCTGGATCTGTCGGCCGCGAAGTGTTATTTACCGAAGACATGAATCTTTGCATGAAGAAAGAGGAGATTCTTTCATGCAAGGAGAACAAATCGCGTTTTCTGAAGATTCTTGGAAACGCTCTGGTAGCCAGCAGTTGCGATGTATACCACTCAGAAGGAGATGCTGATCTAGACATAGTGAAGAAGGCTACGGAAACTGCACTCCATAGCGACACCATTGTGGTTGCTGATGACACGGAGGTTCTCGTCCTCCTCATCTGTCACGTAGACACGAGTTCAAATCGAGTTTACTTTTCGCCGGAAGCAAAATTCGGAAGTGAATGCTCAGCTTGGGATGTTTGTCAGATAAAAGACAAGCTAGGATCAGAAGTTTGCCAGCTGATGCGTTCTGTCACGTCATACTGGGTTGCAACACAATATCGCACCTTTATGGCATTGGAAAAGGAAAAGCTTTTCAGCTATTGTTATCCAGCTCGAGTTTCAGGTTTTTGGGGAAGGGTGGAGAGGATGGGTATTAAAAAGATCTTGAAATATCTCAGAAAACCTAGTTTGTCAACTCAAAACTGATCTAGAAATTTCTATCGAATGCTTGTTTTTTTTACCTAAGACGTTAAAACTTGTTCATTTTTGTTAAAAAACAGAGTATTTCTGATTTATTTTTTGACATTTCGGAGAAACTAACATCAGATATCGTTTCAGCTTTTAAATCTGGTACAGAAAGATATACCAAACATCAGTTTCGTGATATTTCATTTTTTTTTTCAAAAAAAAAACTAATAAACAAGAACGGCGAAAAAAACAAATTTCGCAACGAGCTAGAGATGGAGATTTTGGATATGTTGTTCAGCGATTTTTTCTGGTTTGGATAAGGAAGAAAGCATTACTTTATCAATTTGTTCCTGGTCAAACCTTTTTATTCCTGTACTATCTAGCGAGCAATTGCTGAGAATCTGAGGCGATGATTTGTTTTCTTCAATTGCTGAAAACAGTAATTTCACCCATAGATTGAGAAGTGGTTCTTTCTAAAGCTGCATCGTCGTTACAGTTACAAATTTTTCAGACACGATTCTCATTTTATTTGTGTAAATTAGCGATTCCTAAAAACTTGGCAAAATAAGTAAGGTTTGCTTTGCCAGCCATTATTTGGACAATAGGAATTGTTCTTTCACCAAAGCTACTATGCTAACATCAAGAATATGTTTTTCTTCGAGAAACAGTGAGATTTGAGAACAAGGAGTTTTGGAAAAAAATATACATTGGTCAAGTATGGCTCTTGACCGTATGTCAAACAATACGCTATACAAAAATGTGTTTTAATCCAACTTTATAGAGTTATAATGAAAGAAAGGTTCAAATGGCTAGATCACGTTTAACGGATGGAGGACAACAGATTTGTTTTGGTTACCCATCTGGGGCCAAACAAAACCCGAGTGATCACCGAATGGGCTAGAACAAGGTCATAAGAAATAATCTAAAGGACATGGGAACTTCATAGGAGAGAGTAAAAAGTGAAGCTTTATACGGATTGGGGCGGAAGAAGAGTGTGCGCAGCTATGTTGGCCTCAGGAATTGGCACTGCAGTGATATGTTAGTAGTAGTAGCAAGACAAACAAGATTGAAGAACAACTTTTCATGCAAGAATTTACCAATGATGCATTGCAGGTTTTTGGGAAATACACTTCTTTGTATAAGGGTTAAACAATTTGGTTTGTCCATACCATATTGTCTTAATTTCCTCTCATTAAACTATTCAAATTATTTAGATCGTTGACTTAACGTCAAAATAAAATTCAAATTTGTAATTACTATCGTATTTTTTGGAAAAACCGCGCTTTTTCTTTTCAAACTTAAGGACCTTGTCTTTAAAAGAGGGCTATCTTAACAATTTGAAAAGCGTCTGCTATCAATTTAGAGAACAGCTAATAATAAACCAAAATCAGGATTTTTTTCACAATCTTTTTGAACGATTTGACGTAGACTGAAATTAGAGTGAAATCATAATAAAAAAAATAGAAGATTAAGAAAAAAAAATTCTTATTTGAGTCAGAAAGTGGCGTTTGAAGATAACTCTTATTAAATTTTTCAATCAGAGGCACTTGCTAGATATCACTGTTGCTATACACTAGCTTCAAATGTTAGATACAGAGTTTAGGCATGCCCAAGAACAAAGCAAAAATCACTTTCAGGGAAATTAATAAGTTTCCAGATTCTCCACTTTCTAATAAGAATTGCTATTTCATTTGAAAACCTCATTTTTGTTCGTTTCTCAGACAGAAATCATTTTAATTAGCAAGATTTCCTTATATGACAAAACTGACAAAATGGATATGAAAATTATGATTGAATTGCTAGTGGTTGCTTTTTTGGTGATAGCTGTGGATGCTTTTATAATTTCATTTCGTACCGACAAGAGCAGTTTACTGCAAAACAGCTGTTTGGGAAGAATTTTATTAAATGCTTTTTAACTTTTTGAATTCGACTAGGTAATGGTAAACTGTTTATGGCAACATAACTTTTTATCCCTATATCACCTGTCTAAAGCCCCAAAGATCCCCTTTTAATCTCTTGTTTTCTTTGGTCATTCGTTTTTATTTTGTGTGTTCATGTTTAGAACTTTTTTTTGGAAATTTCCATTGCAATCAAATTTTGATAATACAATAGTTTGTTTGTGTAACCGCTATAAAGTTACAATTCTATCTTTAGCAGGGCATAAAATATCTGAGCATACTTTACACGAGTAGCAAACGCTTACAGTGGAGAGATACGCTCTCAGGGGGTGGTATTTATCTATCTCTTCCAAAAAAATAGAAACAACTTCAAAAAAAAAAAACACAGCAAGCATATTTCTTTTGTTAAGTCTGCGACAGTAGTAGTAGATTTCACCAAACTTTCTTGTCTCATTTTATTAGAGTTTTCCCCATTTTTTTTTTTTGATTCCCATCTATTTGGAGCTTTGAATAATCTTTCATATGTCCTGCGTGGCCAAATGAACCGTATACATGACCCTTTGGCCAAAATAACTTGGGTTTTGAGATCAAAAAGTTCTCAAACCATTCACCGAGGGGAAGTATTAGATGTTGAAGACCTACACAGTTTACATTTAAGTGATCACGGGAGGTATTTCGGGTCTTATCAAAGTAAGATGATGTTTGGGTTCGTAAGTATACCACTAGGCATGTTCATTGTTCTTTTTAAGACTGTATGTATACTTGTGATTAAATAAATATGTTCTAATTTTAATTAGAACATTAGACTTTTGGATGAAGATTTTCTCTGCATAGGAAGAACCGTTTTAAAAGTGACCACATTCACCGATCTAATATCGAAATAGCAAAAATGCATATGGATTAAAACTATAAACACTTTCAGGCGGTAAAATATAATATCAAAACTTGACAAGCAAATTTAAATTATGATTTTTAATTCTTAATATACTTTTACTCCCCAATAGATCTAGCACATGTAAATACATACACATAGTACATAATACACGATACCATGATGTATGTTAATGAGCCACTAGTAATCCGATAGAAAATGTTCTACTGCGATCCTCTAAAGAATCCTTGAGGAAAAACTTTAACCATGCATTAGAAAATAACTTTCACTGCTTATAGTTCCCCGCACATACAGGCCAAAATTAAAAGAAGAAGAAGATTTTCCCATTACACAAGGTGGACACGCAGCGGCCACGAAATACTCGTCTCTAAGTTGACTTATTTTTCGGATTGGATCAGGTCTTTTTTCTCGAAAAACGAGGGGTTTTTCGAGACAAAAAGTATCATCCTCCTAGGTCTACTCCTCTGCAACATGACGACCGACCCAGACGAGGTTTTTTTTCGATATATTTAGTGTTTGACATTATCCCAACTAAAGCGAGGCACACAATTATTTAGGCTACTTGAGAATTAGTAAATCAAGTAAGAGAGTCATTACCTATTCTGTCACAGGAAATTATATAACCTTTTGATATAACTGACTAAAAGAATTTTTTACATTACAAGCTGGCTGATTTTCTACATGACACGAGTCCCTAGTAAAAATGCTCGTCTTATTTTTGTTTATGTATCTGTGTGAGATGATGCATGCAGTATTTTGTTGTTGACGAACGGTTTCTTTAATATATCCAATTTTCTTTTGCGTTCAGAAGTTAGTGGGGTGCTATTGTTCACGGAAATACAAAGAGAAATAAAGGAAGAAATTGGAAATTTGGATCAATATCCTAATCATAGGTTATAACTCAATAAAAAAGGTCCAATTCCCCTCTGTGTCTTCTTAAAGTCAATGCAGATAAGCATAGTTCGTTATATTAGAATTCCCCTTCCCAAATAAACAGGTCTCTGACATGCCAAAATGTGACATTTACAACAAACAAAATGATGGCTCTTGATGTTTTTTTTTTATAAATACCGTATCTAAAAGTTATAATTGAGGCTTTCTAAGATTCTAAAAGGAGGCATTTGGAATCTCTATATAGTGGTAAGCTACGGCATAAGTTACATAATTGAACTTTTTGCTCAATGGTTCTTAAGAAATTCCCACTAGAACATACTTTATGGGGTCACTAGCAGCTCATTAACTTGATCATTCTATCGTGTACAATGCCTACAATACCTACAATAGCGAAGGCCGTACCCAGAGAGGGGGGAAGGGGGGGGGTTGAATCCCCCCCCCCCGAAATGTTTTTCTGACTCGGAAAAACGTAACAAAAATGGATGTAAACAGATTTTGTATGTGTGTTTTAGGTTTTTCGTGTACCCCCCCCCCTCCCAAAAAAAAATCTTTGAGTAAAGCCCACTCCGAAAAAACAAATCTTGGGTGCGGCCTTGACAGTAACCTAAAATGTACTACATCCATGTATTTACATGAACTTGGAATACTAGGGTGAGTTACACGGGAGTAAAAGCATATTAGACTAATAATCTCTGTTTGTTTATTAAGTTTTTACTTTTATATTTCGTTGCTTGAAACTATTTACGTTGCTTTCGTTGCTTGAAACTATTGAACGTCTGCTTTGGTATTACCACATTATAACAACGAATGTGGTCACTTGTTCAATGGCCCAACCCATTGAGAGAAAATGTTTAAGCAAGAAGCTTAATAGCTTCGCTATTTTTGATTTGTCAAACGATTCAAAGCTACTCTGTCAGAAGCTACTTCCTCCGTCCTTATCCCCTGAATGGGAACCCTGTATGCACCGTCTCATAGCGGCGTCAGTGTGGACTTTCTGAGAGCTTTCCTAAATCATGAGTGGAAACAGCACTGCTGTGTAATCTTGAGGAGTTGCACACCTCGAGGAAAAGAAAGCTTAATAAAAAACACTGCATGGTACTACATTATGATTAATGCATACTTCCGATAATAAAAGGAAAGTTCAGGGAGTACAGGACATATTAAAGTGTGAAATAAAGGAGATTTGAAAGGTGGCCAAATGCTAAGGATCTGAAAGATTCAACCAGACGGCGTAAAAGTAAAATACTACATCGGCATGTTTAGAAATGGAGAGCAAATAGCAAATAGTCTGTCTGGACATGACCCAGTTAAAGGTGGGCACGGGGACTCAATTGGTGTTAAGAAAGGATGGGTGGAATATTTTGAGAATTTGTTAAACCGTGATGAAGTTGTAGAAAATGATATGAACAAAGAAAAAAAAATGCTTCGACAATTTGAAAGTGAAGGAAAATTTATTGACGAGGGGAAGTTGGAGACATTACTAAAAGGATTGAATATAATAAGGCCTTGGGTGCGGACAACATGCTAAATAAGATTTTGAAACACGATGGTTGTGGATCTATAGATAAATTTATGAAGGTTATGAAAATGATTGTTCAAAAAGGATATGTACCTAGTAGTGTTAGGATAACCTTAATTGAACCCCTTTACAAGGTAGTTGATAAAGGTTTGCGTGGTAATTACAAAGACATTAGATTAATTTCTCTAGGAAGTAATTTGCTTAGCATGACGACTAAGAGATGCTGCACATAATATTTACAATAATAATTTACTCAGAAGTGTCGGAATGATTCGACCCTTTTAGTCCTCAGTTTTACAGATTACGAACAATCGTTCAATTCAGCTGATAGAAAAGCTTCAGCAAAGGTCCATTCCTTGTATGGTCCGCCAAAGAAGTACATTAATAAGATTAGTGCTATGTATGAAAATGATATTGCTGTGGTAAAGGTAAAAAGTGAAGTTAGTTGTTGGTTCAGAGTGGAATCAACAGTTTAGCAGAGTTGTGTCCTATCCTTGCTTATACAGATTATTTTGATGTTTTTTTCCCAAGCGGTACGGTAAAGGTATTAAATGATAAGGTAAACTATCCTAAACGTAGATTATTCAGAAGATTTGGATATTCTAGATAAAAAAAAAGTTATTAAAATGTTTCAAAAGTTTTTGAGCACTCAGGGTGGAAGAATAATGTTAAGAAGACCATGTCACTTAGACTAGTTTAATGTCTAATGTCTAAGTATGCGAAGTTACGTTAATGACACTGGTCAAGTATTTTTCCGAAACGAGGGTCCTATGAAAGGGCGAGAAGGAGTTTTTAAATATGTTTCGAATAAATTGTCAAATGATAGTCTCAGGTACCCGTTTGACCGACCGTATATCAATTAATGAGATGTAAAAAAAATATGGCTTGATCCCACTTTATAGGGAAATAATGAAAGAAAGGAAAGATTGCTAGATTACGCTCTATGAATGAAAATGACAGATTGCCAAAGGTTGTGCTTATTCGCCAGCCATCTGGGCCAAATGAAAAACAGGTCGTCGCCGACTAAGGTGGGAAGAGGTCACAAGGAAGGATTCAAATGAAATTTGAACTTTATGGGAGGGGGTAAAGAGCTAAGCTTCAAACAGATTGGGATGGAAAAGGATGCCACGCAGCTATGTTGGCCTCAGGCGGCTTGGTACTGCAGCCTATTGTCAATTGTAACAGTAGTAGTAAGTAACGGCGTCCATAAAAACCCCTTCTTTTCTATGACTGCCACTTCCATACGAAGCGGCCACTAAAAAAAAAAAAAAAAAAAAAAAAAAAAAAAAAAAAAAAAAAAAAAAAAAAAGACTCAAGACATGTTACTCTTTAGCAAAGTCAACACTGTCGTATCGTCCCTGGCTTACCCACAAGACAGCCAATAGCGCTCTAGCATGGGGTGTATTTCGCTAATTAAGAAGTGAGACCAGCTCGAACTTGTCAAAGTAAAAAAAAAAAATCTCGACCCCTTTATCACCATCAAAGCAGGTAAAACAGGAGCCAGTAAAGCCTTTTCACTAGTTTTCTCATTTATCAATAAAACCAAAGCAGAGTCGCAAGAGAAGGAGTTTTGGAGTACCTGTATGGATATTCAAAAAAAAAATGCAAAACAACTCAGAAGTAATTTCAATATGACCTTTAATGTTGCTGTGAGGCATCATGATATGCAAACTGATTAATCACTCAAAAAATATTCTCAACCTCGGGTCTAAGCAAGCCTTAAGTTGGAATAAAAAGAGCTCTTCGGGCCCCTCACTTAAAATAGATCGTCAAGTTGTTATAATGACGGCGTTAATGAACAAGCCAAATAGAAAAAAAATCCAAAGCTAAGTTCTGTAGTTGCACAGTGTGTTTGATTTCAGCTTGGTAATCCTCACGCGGTTCTGGTCTCTCTTGCACCTGTAAACTTCCTTGGGTTCACCTCTCTGTGAATTGTCTACTTCTCTGTAAAGTGTGACTTCTTCTCTTTGGAGTCTTATGGTAGTCTTCTCTTTGGAGTCTTATGGTAGAGTTGGCCTATTATCTGGGTTTTCACCGGTGGAGGATGTCTGGAATCTCTAATCATAACATAGTTTATGTTTAGAGTATAAAATGTTTATTTATACATATAATACAGTGAATGTACATATGGCGAGGACAGATACAGAATTCGAACTGACTCAAATAATCTAAATTAGTAACTTATATTGACAGAACTGCTCTATTTTAATCTGGCAACTTCTAGGAACTTCACAGCAAATATTCAGGATTAATATAGTTATCAAGGAAATGGGATTTGACTAGGAAATGGACCTTTTGACATATACTTAGAATTTTAATTATTGGTTTCAACCCAGAAAAACCCACTTCCAAAGTTTACAGATTTTCCACAGTCTCTTCGGAGGCGTGGGTTCGAATCCTACCGCTGTCACCACTTTGTAAACTTCCTTGGGTTCACCTCTCTGTGAATTGTCTACTTCTCTGTAAAGTGTGACTTCTTCTCTTTGGAGTCTTATGGTAGCATTGGCCTATTATCTGGGTTCTTCCGGTGGAGGATGTCTAGAGCCTCTAACCATCAGTTAGTTTATGTTTAGAGTATAAAATGTTTATTAATACATATAATACAATGAATGTACATATGGCGAGGACAGATACAGAATTCGAACTGACTCAAATAATCTAAATTGATAACTTATGACTTACTTGACTTAAGTCCCATCCGTCCTTGAAGGTCGTCTTGGGGCCTCTTTCTTCGTAATAGCGAGGATGTGCCTTTTGTATGCTTCACGGTCTTCTGCTAGGCGGAGAAGGTCCGAGAGGCGGTGAGGTGCAAAGTTCTCCTTCCACCTTTTTGGGGGACGACCACGAGAACAAGAACTGTGCATTTGGCCTCCGAAGGTGATTTTTGGGAGACGGGACCGACTCATCCCTTGTACGTGACCGAGCCATCGAAGTTTCCTGGAGCTGGATCTTCATGAGAATTGTTTGTTGTACTTTAAGGTGCTCGAGAAGTTCGACATTTGAGATTTTATCAAGGTAAGTGATCCCGGCGATGCGGCGGAGGCATTTAGTTTTAAATGCTGCTAGTCGACGGTTGTCATTTACCTTCAGCGTCCATGTTTCACATGAGTATATTGCAATGGGGCTGATCAGGGTATCGAAAAGTCGTGTCTTAAGCCGCAGAGACAAACCCTTGCTTCGCCAAATGGGCATAAGGGCCCTGAAACTGGAACTCGCGAGGGCGAGACGTCTTGTCTTTTGATAGACTGTTGTCGCTGGTGATCAGACTACCGAGGTAAAGGAACTCGTCGACCCACTGGATACTTTCTCCATTAAGTTTCAGGTCTGGCTTAACTGTATCCTGCGGCTTTCGTGAGCAGCACATAGCCTTTGTTTTTTATATATTTATGATCATTCCAAAAGAACTAATGGCCTCGAGGACATCGTTAGCAATGGCTTGTAGATCCTCGGGTGTTTCAGCCATTTCGTCGATATCGTCGGTGTAGGCTAGCTTATCTGTCTGAACACCCCCTACATGTGCGCCGCAAGTTGTTTCCACCAGGGATAAGACTGCTATAAGGAAAATGTTGAACAGCTCTGGAGACAAGAGGCATCATTGAAGGACACCTGCGGAAGTCTAGAAACTGTCAGTGAGGCCTTCATTAGTCATGACGCGACTCCCAAATTTGGAGTACATATCTTTGATAAGATCTACTAGGTTTATTGGGACCCCGTAATGGAGGAGGATATGCCATAGGCCATTTCTCCAAATAAGGTCAAATGCTTACCTAAAGTCGATGAAGAGTTGATGCAGGTCGCGACTGAATTTCAGATATTTCTCTAAAATTTGGCGAATAGTGAAGGTTTGGTCAACGGTCGATCTCCCAGGGCGAAAACCGGCTTGGTATTCTTGGATGACTAAGGATGACACGGCTCTGATCCGTTAGAGTATAATTCGGGTGAAGATCTTGGCAGTTTGACTTGTTAGGCTAATAGGACGGTAATTATCACATATCGCCTTTGACCCCGTCATGTGTAGTGGAACAATTGGGACTTCGCACCAAGAGGCTGGAAAATAACCCTCTTACCAGACAGCTGATATAGTCTTTTGGAAATGATCTATAGATGGTTCACACCGGGCTTTTAGAAGTTATACCTGTATTCTGTCCTGACCAGAGGCCTTTTAAGTTTTCAGCACTTGGATGGCATCCATAACCTCAGAACGGAGAGGAGCTAGGCTGAAGTATGAAACAGTCACGGGGAACAGGTCCAGGACAGCAGGGTTTGGTAGGATATCAGGATTAAGCTGTTCTTTGAAGTTCTCCATCCATCTCGATCGGATACCTTCTGTGCTTTGTATCTGGGAGCCGTTTTTATCTAGCAGTGCACAAGAACTGAGACTTTTCTTGCTTGTTAGCTCACAAATCCTCTTATACATTAGGTGTGAGTCGCCTTTCTTAAGATCTGACTCTCACTGTTCGCATTTGTCTATAATGTAGGTGTAATGGGCTCTAAGGGTGGTTTTTTCTACAGCATGCTTCAACTGCATATATCTGTCCCTGCTCTCTCTGTCTGACCTGTTATTGTGTATTCGTTTATCAGCACATAATAAAATGATTTCGTTGGTTATCCAAGGCTTTTTATCACCCATTTTGGTTCCTAGGGCGGACATCGCTACTTTGCTGATGATTCTAGAGGAGTCTGTGACCAGTTTATCGATATCCTCTTTAGATAGAGTTACAGGAAAATTAGAAAGAAAGACCGATATTTGAATAGACACTTCATCGATGTAGGTCTGGCGGGTTTGAGGGTCTTTGAAAAGATGTATGTTGAAACGAGCGGGTCTATTATTCAGCTTAGCGGAAGATTTCAGGCGTATCTTTAGTGCAGACATGACCAGGGAATGGTCGCTGTCGAAATCGTCACCTGCGAGGGTGACAGTATCTAGCACAGACGATTCATCGATGTAGGTCTGGCGGGTTTGAGGGTCTTTGCTAAGTAAGCCGTTCTGGCTAAGTGGACGCGCGCTGGGCTGAGAATCCGAGAATTCGGGTTCGATCCCTGGTGTGGTCAGTTTCTTAGTTTGGGACGCGGGTCAGTGGTGTGACCCTGTAAGCTTAGCCAGAGTCAACCCAGCTCTAAATGGGTACCTGGAAAAATCTGGGGAAGCTAAAACAGGAAGGGTTTGCGAAAGCATAGGTTGGCTGGCCCCCAGCCCCCCATTGCACTTCCTGGCTGAAGGGCCACGAAACGGAGATCAGCACCGCCGGTTTGGACCTTAAGGGTCTAGTGCCGCATCCT
This sequence comes from Artemia sp. Qi Xiang Cuo, assembly GCF_049724085.1. NCBI lineage: Eukaryota > Metazoa > Arthropoda > Branchiopoda > Anostraca > Artemiidae > Artemia > Artemia sp. Qi Xiang Cuo. Next base: position 50,511,987 of record NC_142797.1, on the reverse strand, counting down.
TTACCTTTTTACCCTTTTTACAGACGATTTCCACCGCCTAGAGACGAGCACGTAATCAATAAGATTACGGGTTTTTCCATCCGGCGAGGTCCATGTCGCCTTACGACGTTCTCTGTGTTTGAAGAAAGTTTGGTAATGGCTAGATCACTGTCTCCGCAAAATTCAATGAGGCGTTCTCCCCTCTAGTTAAGTCGTCCAAGGCCAAATTTGCCCATAACATCTTCGTTTCCAGTAGAATCGTTACCAACAGTAGCATTGAAGTCGCCAATGACAACAACAAGGTCTTTTTTGGGGACTGCGTCAATTAGGCTTTGCAGTTGAAGATAGAAATTGCCAGACTCTTCATCTGGTTTGCTGCAGTCAGGAGCGTAGACTTGTATGATCGTGATGTTGATCAGCGATCCTTTCATTCGTATCATAATCAACCGTTCTGACACAGGCGTTACGGAAATCAGGGATCTTCGTGCCTTACTCGACATCAAAAAGCCAACACCTTGGCGATGGACGCCGTCGGTTCTCCCAGACACTATCAGACTAGTGTTGCCGATCCTTTCTTCACCAGTGCTGGTGTGTTTCTGAAAGTCCCACAATATCCCATTTAGTTCATTTAGTACAAGATCTATTTTGCCTTGTTTAGCAAGCGTCCTATTGTTCAGGGTTCCAATAGATAAAATCGATTTAGGGGAAACCATAGCCTCCGGGTTCGGAGTTGTCAACATTGTTAAAGGGTCTCTATTAACGAGATTTTCGGTCGTCAGACCGTCGGTTGCCCCGGACGCGGTAACTTCGTCGGTTGCCCCGGACGCGGTAACTTCGCTTCATAGTTTTTAATAAGAAAGAAGGTTTCTTGGCTAATTTCAAAACGGCGGTAATCCACTCCTCTCCATCCCTAGCAGGGGGCGGCTATATCTACTACTGATAATGCGCCCTTCTGGCGTCCTGCATCACCTGCAATTTTCCCATTGCTGGGAGAAGGTTTGTGACTGGCGGGACGTATCCATACGCAGATGGGCCCTGGCCAGTGCACATCAGAGGGGCCTTCCACCTCCTCCGCCTGAACTTATGACCCCCAGACGTGGATGCTCCAGCTATATTTCAAGACCCCCAGAGACCGGGTCCTCCCTTGGTCCGCGCCTCCCTACCGGGAGGTGCCCTGCATATCTACAGGACGTTCCTCTATCCGCCACCTGGGGACGCGCTGAGTGGCCTGGGAGAGGCCCCAAAACTCAGCTTTTATTCAGCACAATATGCAGATACACATCCGGACATTTGACAGAACTGCTCTATTTTAATCTGTCAACTTCTAGGAATTACAGCAAATATTCAGAATTAATTTAATTACCAAGGAAATGGGATTTGACTATAGGAGATGGACCTTTTGACATATACTTAGAATTTAATTATTGGTTTCAACCCAGAAAAACTCACTTCCAAAGTTTACACACCCGGGACAAAATCTTGTTTAGTGCCCTCTATTTTCCAAAAATTTTGAGGAGAAATTTTAAAATTTTCACTTATTATCAAAATTTTCTATTTAAGTCTGACTTTTCTTACTTTAGCCTCTGCAAAGTATTAATTATCTCATCCCAATTGATTGTTTCTAATTCTTCACGTTCTATGCTTATTAATGTTAAATCACTTAGCCGCTCTTGGCCCATAGTCGATTTGAAATATGTTAATATTAATTTATGTTTACGAAACGACCGCTCATTACTGGCCACCGACACTGCAATTGCTAATAATATTTGATAGGCAACTCTTAGGCTTGCGAAGGCCCTTTCATCTTCATGTTGCAAAATTAAATCTAACGACATTATATATATAAAAAAATCGTCTGCTTATTTTTATTTTCAAAGAATAGCTGCGTTCGTTTTCACCGTTCGTCGTTCTTAGTACTAAGAATATTTTCTTGGTTTTACTCTTAAATTGCGTTTTATTTCGCCGTTCTAAGAACGTCGTTTTAACTAAAAAAACGGCGTATAAGAGCTTTCCTTAGCCAGATAAAATTTCAAAGCCACAGATAAAATTTCAATCAACCAGCACAACAAAAATGGAAAATATACTTGTGAATGTAGCAAAACAAGCAATAGAGTTACTAGAGGAAAGTGACTCTAACAATGAGCTCCTATTGGAAGCTGTGGCAGAAGATGTTTTTATATCAGGAAGATCACAGATATGTTTTGCACTTACTAATGGTGACTTAGAGATAGGAAAAGTAAGTCTGGACGTATTTTATTCCCTTGTCCATTGATTTTTTTTTTTTTTAAGAAGGCAGTTATTCAGTGTTTTTTATTACACAAGGTCTATTGGACACAGGGAAAATGGAAATTTTTGGTAAAAGTCTAGTTCAGCTACTTTTTTCCTATTTTGGAAAGGGGTTAGGTTAGGAAAATAAAACTTTGCGGGATGGGTCTATATGCTAAAGTATGCTCCGGTAAGGTGTTTTCAAGTATCTATCTCCACTCTTTTTCCCTCTATAGGGCAGTGACTTTTGCTGACCTTTAAAGATTTTTGTGTTATAAAAGTGGAACCGTGCAAAACAGGTCTTTTGCTTAAATGAAGTACAAGAAGCCTGTTTTCAGCTTCACAACTTTGCTCAATCCTAAATTATTAGGTTTTTAGGATCTGCAAATACATTTCCGGAATTTTAAAAAGAAATTATTAATGTGGCTTGAAATTTTAATAAATTAATAAGAGCTGCATTTTAAGAACTAAAACCAGAGAAAAAGAAAATGAAAAACTGAAAATTCTTATAAAATTTTCTTTTGTCAAAATTTCAATAGGTTAGGAAAGAGACTTGTCAAGTAAGCACATTTTTAACACTTAGAAATCAGAAGAGGGTCAACTTAACGAAAAACATATACGAAAAACAAATCACTACCATTTTTTAAATGAAAACCTCATCAACAAAATCTACAAAATTAAATAAATCAATAAACTTGTTTTCTGTCATTTTTTTTTTATTTTAGAACTTGGCGCCCAAAAGTAAAACTAAAGTTGTTGAACGGATTATGAGGCTCAGTTCGTCGTTCAAAGAACGACAGTACTAAGAACGAAGAACGGCATTTCAAAGAACGGCTTATAAGCGAAACATTTCATAGAACGGCGAAAACGAACGGCTTAATTGTAAAACCGAGGATTTGATTTCCATAGAACGACGAAAACGAACGCAGCTAATGATGATGAAGATATGGGGAGTAGTAACCGGCTAATGCATTGAGAACTTGCATTCAAACTTACGCCTGAGGCATTTGCGGGTATATTTTCAACGAATTGGGGTTACAAGGGTCATTTGCAAAGAGGTACCATTTCTATAGAAGCTATAGTAATTTGAAATATCATATGGAATTTGCTCAAGGCCATAGGCACTTGAAAATCTAAATGCAAATTCAAGTTTTTTCTGACACAATTAACTGAATTTCTATTTCATGATATACAAGTTGTTTTTTTTTATGTTAAATCCGTCTTGGAAAAACAAGTGTATCTTTTTATTTTTATTTAAAATTCATATTATTAAGAGAATTGAAATAAAAGAGAATAGTTTTTATTTTGAAGGATATTATTAGAGGAAAAAAATGAGTGGTGCATTTACATTATTGGAGATTAATGTTGAAGCTAACAACAGTGATGTAATTACTTCTTTAGTTTACGAGATTTGCGAATTTTTTGGGAAGAGGTATTAGCGTAAAGGTATTGCGATGGTTAAGAATGCCTCACGGGTAATTAAAGAATGGGGTGCTTACATCAGATACTTAATAGATTTGACGCTTACAAGAGACATTGCTAGAGTCAAATATATTTGGTGTTGGTGATATTATGACCCTCCAAGTCCCCTGGGGAAAGGGCTGCACAGTGTATCGGTATCGGACGTATTATTTTTGAGCGTATTGGTATCGCAGGTATCTATACAGATTTTTAGTAGCTCGTATAAAAGATATTACTCATATCTACGTTCTTCCTATAAATTCAACCATCAGCAACTTCAAAACGGCACTAAAAACGGCACTTTTGGTGCAATGTCTCAAGTGGAAAAGCTGGGGCTAGTGGACTACCAGCACTATTAGATTGAAGTTTAATGGGTAATTAGAAAAGCTATTGCTCTTATCTACTTTTTTTTTAAATTTTATACACAAAATAACAAAAATACTAGTTTTTTATATTATAATTTTTTTTATATAAAAAAAACAAGTTTTTTTAAATTAAAGCAACTAGAGACGGTCAAATTTAGAACAACAACACATTATGACGTATTTGAAAGAGGCTATCACTGCCGCCATGCCTTGCTCTTTTCACTAAAGTTTTTTATTTTTTTAAAGAAAAATAGTCGTGAGAAAGACAACTTTGGGCTTAACACGTGAGGGGTTGCGGCGGAGGCAGCCCCTTTAATATACCTAATAATTTCTGTTCGTTTTTAACGTCGTTCCTTACTTTAAGTTAAAAAAAAAAAACTTGTTTTTCTTTATTTAATTTTTGAACGTTTTTGAATTAATGCGGATGGTATGGAAAAATGGTACTTGTTAAATATTCGGGTTATTTAGGTTCATTTTTTAAGGTTAATTTAGACGAGGTTACGTGCGCGGAAGTAACCTCGTCTAAATTAACCTTAAAAAATGAAATAAAGCTATGTCGACTGTGCATGTCTCTCCTGATTGATCCCTAAAAAAAACCAGTCTGGTTGAAAACGTGGAGTTTTTGTCCTGCTCACTTTTTGCAGTGTGTAGGAACCAGTGGGGAATCCCCGCTCGTTTGGAAAGGTGCCAAGGAAAGGCAAGCAAATAGCATGTAGTTTAAAAACGTGTTTAATCACGTTTCTTGAATGAATTATCTGTACTTTATATTCAAGAGGAGTTCAGTGACTCCTCCCCGGAAAGACTGGTCTATGGCCGGTTATCGACACTACCTAGTTTATTGCATGTATTAAATCAGTATTTTTTACACAGTGGAATGATAAAAACATAACTAATATGTCTAAAAAAGTGAAGATGAAGCATTTTAAGAAAGTTTGTTCACATGATAGTGTTATTGTAGCATTGAATGCTGACAAGGAGAAGTATTTAAACTATGAAATAAGTGCAAGTGGTAGTATTATCTGAAACGTATATGTGCGTTGTCATGACAGAAGGATTTGAATTTCTTTGGAATACCAAAAAAAATTCCACTCTTATGATGGTGGATATGTAAGATTGAGATCTCCAGAGATGATTACACTCAAAGAGAATGCCAACATCAAAATAATAGTTGATAAAGAGGGGCATCTTCTTGCTAGTGCTTGTGGTAAAATGTTACCCAGTGTTAAACCATATCGTCAGCTTTCGGGTATTAGCATTCAAACGAAAGCAAAGACGAAAAGAAAGGCCTACTCTTCTACTAATATCATAGACCATATCCTGTCTACGTGTCGGAACTGTTACCTGTATAAAAATAGTGTGATAATAGACATTGAAATTGCTAGAAAAATAAAAAGGGCATCGGCCGACAATATCACCAAGGAATATAAAGATGAATCGATGAAAAATAAAGTACCAGCAAACGTTACTGACATTGATCAAACAGTCAATGAATCAAATAATACCAAAGACGAAAAGTATATTGACCCTGTCGATGACACACCTAGAAAAATTGTGTATGAGTCAAAATGGAATAATGATTATTCTGCTGATTACGAACTAAGAGAAGACAATAGCTATACTATCAAGAGAGTTCATGGAGAAGCATTTTATGGAACAGATTCAAAATGTCCAAAGTTGTTCAATTCTAAATGACATTATTTCATTAAAAATATATTATACCTTACATTGTTATGTGTTCATTATTTTTAGAGTAAGCTAGCATATCGAACGTTTAGAATGTCTATTAAAACATCGGAGATTTAAGAAAAGGATTTACATACATCATATATTGGATAGATAGGTTAACATAGAGAAAATCTAGGTATAAGAATGAATAAATTCTCTATCGACATCTATTGATAGATACTTGGGACAGCATTGACAAAATCAAAGTATCGTAAGTAGCAAATTCTTTCTTGAATTCAACTCATGGGATTTCTCGAATTAAATATCAAAGCAATAAAGAGTTTATCACTTAGTTGCGATTTTATCATGATTTCTCGAATTAAATATCTGTATTGTGTCCAGGAAGCGAATTCAAGAAAGTGATTGTTACTTACAATTTCTTCACAATTTAATGAAAAGAATAGAACTATTCTAAATAATAAAGACAGGTTAAGCTTAAATATATTTATTGCTTAAACGTATTAACATATTTTTTTTTTGAGAAAAAAAAAACACAACAACAAATGTTTACATAAAAATAGTACTTAGAGTTCACTCTTAAACATCCACAAACGATGGTCTTAGAATAGTTTTTACCATGTCTTATGGATTTATCACGATCAGGTATGTTCTTATGTATCCACTGTGCGAAGAACCTAACCTCGTCTTCAGGACGGTGATAACCCCCTTCAAATTTAGGACACTTAAACTCTTTTAGATTGAAAAGTGGAATCCTAGGATCACACTTTTGAATTAAAACTTTATCTGTAGGTACATTGCCCTTTACGTAGAGTGCTTCAACCTTGAAAAAGCTGAAAATTTCACCGACATCCTTCTGAACATTTCTCAGTTCCTGATTTTTGTTTATCCAGCAGGTGAATTCAAGAAAGAATTTGCTACTTACTTACAATTTTTTCATAATTTAATTAATGCAATTTCTGTATTGTGTATCCAAAAGGTGACTTAAAGGAAGAATTTGTTACTTACTTACATTTTTTTCCATATGAGGCGAATTCAAGAAAGATTTTGCTACTTACTTACAATTTTTGATAATTTCTTAAATGGAATTTCTGAATTGTGTAAACAAGAGGTGACCTCAAGAATGAGTGTGTTACCTATTTACAATTCCTTCATAATTTCTTGAATGAAATTTCAGTATTGTGCATCCAATAGGTGAAAACAATAGACTTTATTACTTACTTGCGATTTTATTATGATCTCTTGAATTAAATATCTGTATTGTGTCCAGGAAGTGAATTCAAGAAATCTATTGTTACTTACTTACAATTTCTTCATAATTCAATGAAATGAATAAAACTATTCTACAGAATAAAGACGGGTTAAGCTTAGAGATATATATTGCCTACATGTATTAACATATTTTTTTGAGAGAAAAATATACAATACCACATATTTACATAAAAATAGTACTTAGAGTTCACACTTAAACATCCAGAAACGATGATCCCATGATATAGAATAGTTTTTTTTTTTAACCATGTCTTATGGATTTATCACGATCAGGTATGTTCTTAGGTATCCACTGTGCGAAGAGCTTAACCTCGTCTTCAGGATGGTGATAAGCCCCCTCAAATTTAGGACACCTAAACTCCTCTAGATTGAAAAGTGGAATCCTAGGATCACACTTTTTAATTCAAACTTTATCTGTAGGTACATTGCCCTTTACGCAGAGTGCTTGATTCCTGAAAAAACTTCAAATCTCCCCTAATTCCTCCTGAACATTTCTCAGTTCCTGACCATCATTTTTAAGTGGTGTAATCACTCTATCATAGAATCCTAGTCTTTTTACATAACGCAATGTAGTACTCCACAAGTTTTTATCATACTCAAACACATTATAGTTCACTATCCAATGATAACAGTCAATTTCTTCGAGATCCATAGACAATAATAAAAAAGCATATTCAAATATAACACCACAAGATGATTTTTTAATCTAATAAATTTCGTGTCATAGAATCCTATCATCTTGGAGGCTATTAATGTACTTGTTAAGTAGAGAAATACTTCATTAAACTTTTATACCGTCGCTCAAAGGTTGAATGGAGTTATGGCTAGTGCGATGAGTCCTAAAACCATCTGAATTCATTGTGGGGAGGAGTCATAAAGCCTCCAGTGGGAATTTCTTAAGAAAAACATATACATTAGAAAAAATACTAAATGTTCCATTATTACCTAAGTAGGCACGTCAAGAAAAACATAATAGCCTTATTTATAGTGAAGCGTTTCTTAGTCATATGTTTACTCAAATATTCAACACGTACCATTTTTCCACACCAGCCACAAAACTCAATTCCTCCTAGAATTATTTCAACTAAATACTTACCCCCGCCTCATACGTACCGTTTTTCCGCACCACACACAAAAATAAATTCATCCTAGAATTATTTAAAATAAATACTTACTCCCGCCCTAGAAAGTTCTGAAAAAAACGATTGCATTATGTATAATGAAGCGTTTCTTAGTCGTATGTTTACCCGAATATTTAACAAGTATCATTTTTCTATACCATCCATAAAACTCAATTCCTCCTAGAATTATTTAAACTAAATAGTTACCCCCACCCTAGAAAGTTCGGAAAAAACACGATTGCCTTATTTATAATGAAGCGTTTCTTAGTCGTATGTTTACCCGAATATTTAACAAGTATCATTTTTCCATACCATCCATAAAACTCAATTCCTCCTAGAATTATTTACACTAAATAGTTACCCTCGCCCTAGAAAGTTCAAAAAAACACAATAGCCTTATTTATAGTGAAGCGTTTCTTAGTCGTATTTTTATCCGAATATCTAACAAGTACCTTTTTTCCACACCAGCCAAAAAAATCAATTCATCCTAGAATTATTTACACTAAATACTTACACCCGCCCTATAAAGTTCAGAAAAACAAAATAGGATTATTTACAGTGAAGTGTTTCTTAGTCGTATGTTTCCCCGAATATTTAACAAGTACCATTTTTCAACACCATCCACAAAACTCAATTCCTCCTAGAATTATTTAAACTAAATAGTTACACCCGCCTAGAAAAATCGGAAAAACAAGATAGCCTTATTTATAATGAAGAGTTTCTTAGTCGTATGTTTACCCGAATATTTAACAAGTACCATTTTTCTAGACCATACATAAAAATCAATTCCTCCTAGAATTATTTAAACTAAATAGTTATCCCCGCCCTAGAAAGTTTGGAAAAACACGATTGCCTAATTTATAGTGAAGCGTTTCTTAGTCGTATGTTTACCCGAAAATTTAACAAGTACCATTTTTCAATACCATCCATAATACTCACTTCCTCCTAGAATTATTTAAACTAAATAGTTACCTCCGCCCTAGAAAGTTCAGAAAAACACAATAGCCTTATTTATAGTGAAGCGTTTCTTAGTCGTATATTTACCCGAATATTTAACAAGTACCATTTTTCCACACCAGCCACAAAAATCACTTCCTCCTAGAATTATTTAAACTAAATACTTATCCCCACCCTAGAAAGTTCAGAAAAACACAATACCCCTATTTATAGTGAAGCGTTTCTTAGTCGTATGTTTACCCAAATATTCAACACGTACCATTTTTCAACACCATCCATAAAACTCAATTCCTCCTAGAATTATTTAAACTAAATAGTTACCCCCGCCCTAGAAAGTTCGGAAAAACACGATAGCCTTATTTATAGTGAAGCGTTTCTTAGTCGTATGTTTACCCGAATATTTTATTGTACCATTTTTCCATATCATCCATAAAACTCAATTCCTCCTAGAATTATTTAAACTAAATAGTTACACCCGCCTAAAAAAATCGGAAAAACACGATAGCCTTATTTATAGTAAAGCGTTTCTTAGTCGTATGTTTACCCGAATATTTAACAAGTACCATTTTTCCACACCAGCCACAAAACTCAATTCCTCCTAGAATTATTTAAACTAAATAGTTACGACTGTCCTAGAAAGTTCGGAAAAACATGATAGCCTTATTTAGAGTGAAGCGTTTCTTAGTCGTATGTTTACCCGAATATTTAACAAGTACCATTTTTCCATACCATCCAAAAAACTCAATTACTCCTAGAATTATTTAAACTAAATATTTACCACCACCCTAGAAAGTTCGGAAAAAACACGATAGCCTTATTTATAGTGAAGCGTTTCTTAGTCGTATGTTTACCCGAATATTTAACAAGCACCATTTTTCCATACCATACAAAAAACTCAAGACCTCCTAGAATTATTTAAACTAAATACTTACCACAGCCCTAAAAAGTTCGGAAAAACACGAAAGCCTTATTTATAGTGAAGCGTTTCATAGTCGTATGTTTACCCTAATATTTAACAAGTACCAGTTTTATATAACCTCCATAAAACTCACTTCCTCCTAGAATTATTTATACTAAAGAGTTACCAGTGCCCTAGAAAGTTCGGAAAAACACGATAGCATTATTTTTAGTGAAGCGTTTCTTAGTCGTATGTTTACCCGAATATTTAACAAGTACCATTTTTCCACACCATCCACAAAACTCAATTCCTCCTAGAATTATTCAAACTAAATAGTTACCACCGCCCTAGAAAGTTCGGAAAAACACGATAGCCTTATTTATAGTGAAGCGTTTCTTAGTCGTATGTTTACCCGAATATTTAACAAGTACCATTTTTCTATAGCATCCTCATTAATTCAAAAACGTTCAAAAATTAAATAAAGAAAAACAAGTTTTTTTTTTTAACTTAAAGTAAGGAACGACGTTAAAACTTAAAACTAAAAGAAATTATTATTTATATGAACGGGGTTGTCCCCTCCACACCCTCTCGCTTTTAAAGCAAAATTTTTACTTAACCCCGACGCTTTTTTTTTTAAAAAATAAAAAACTTTATCTTAAAGATCGCGGCGTTGAGGCGGGGTTATCCCCTTTCATATACGGTCTAATATCGGTTCGGTTTAAGTTTTACCGTCGTTACATGCTTTAATTTAAAAAAACTTGTTTTTTTTATTTAATATAATTAAGAAGTGACATCAAAATTATTGTTTTAAGTGATGGTAGAAATTATAAAAATCACGTAGATACGAGCATTAGCTTTCGAATGACCCATTAAACGTCAATCTAAAAGTGCTGGTAGTCCACTAGCCCCAGCTTTTCCACTTGAGACATTGCACCAAAAGTGCCGTTTTTAGTGCCGTTTTGAAGTTGCTGATGGTTGAATTTATAGGAAGAACGTAGATATGAGAAATATCTTTTATACGAGCTACTAAAAATCTGTATAGATACCTGCGATACCAATACGCCCAAAAATAATACGTCCGATACCGATACACTGTGCAGCCCTTTCCCCAGGGGACTTGGAGGGTCATAATATCACCAACACCAAATATATTTGACTCTAGCAATGTCTCTTGTAAGCGTCAAATCTATTAAGTATCTGATGTAAGCACCCCATTCTTTAATTACCCATGAGGCATTCTTAACCATCGCAATACCTTTACGCTAATACCTCTTCGCAAAAAATTCACAAATCTCGTAAACTAAAGAAGTAATTACATCACTGTTGTTAGCTCCAACATTAATCTCCAATAATGTAAATGCACCACTCATTTTTTTCCTCTACTAATTTCCTTGCAAATAAAAACTATTCTCTTTGAATTCAATTCTCTTACTAATATGAATTGTAAAGAAAACTAAAAAGATACACCGGTTTTTCCGAGACGGATTTAACCTAAAAAAAAAAACTTGTATATCATGAAATAGAAATTCAGTTAATTGTGTCAGAAAAAACTTGAATTTGCATTTAGGTTTTCAAGTGCCTATGGCCTTGAGCAAATTCCATATGATATTTCAAATTACTATAGCTTCTATAGAAATGGCACCTCTTTGCAAATGACCCTGGTAACCCCAATTCGTTGAAAATGTATCCGCAAATGCCTCAGGCGTAAGTTTGAATGTAAGTTCTCAATGCATTAGCCGGTTACTACTATGGGGAAAAAAATTTCAGATCCAATTTACTTACGCCTACTGCCATATACGACCTCTACTTTATTTTAACAAAGATAAAATTTCAAAAATTTAAAAAATAATTATATCCGTTTGATTATTTATTTGAAATTTTGCGACCTTAAAATTTATACATCCCGGGCAAATGCTCTGTCCCCCTCTTAAAACCACCACCGATAATAGTATACTCAGATTTTTCACTCAGCTGCAGCAACAAATTGTAGTTCTCGAAATTCCATTTTGGTAGGGAGATTATGCATAAGCGTCCCCATATTAATCCAAACAAGAAGACGAAGATATCCTATGTGTTCATCCAGTAGTGACGCAGTGGGACTGACCTTTGCTTCGTAATATACGGGACCTGGAATTTGAACTCAGCTGCAGCAACCCGCCATAGGACCGAAAATTAGATTTTAGTGATGAGATTTTGCGAAAGCGGTTCGATAAGAATCCAAAGAAGAAGAAGAAACAAAAAAGGCGAGGTCCTATGTCATGAATTGGACCATTGGAATTAATCTCTGCTTGGAAATTCGAGACCCGGAGTTCAAACTCAGCTGCAGCAGCCCACTGTTGGGCCTGAAATTTGATTCTGGTGACGAGAAAGCGTCTCCATAAAAACCCAAATAAGAATAAGAACAAAAAGAAGGCATGTGGTGGTGCAGTGAAAATGATCTATGCTTGGTAATACGGGACCTAAAGCTTGGTCTTAGCTGCAGCAAAACAACGCAAAGTCCAGAATTTGATTCTGGTGATCATTTTATGTGAGAGCCTCTCCATAATAGTCCAAACAAAAGAAAAAAGACGAGCGATAAAAACACAGCACACTACTAAACAAAATGCATAAAGGGAATCAAAACAGATTAAGCCTAAACTTTTTACGACTAAAGCGATAATAATTTGTCTTCAATTAAAGACACTACACTCACAGACACAATTTTCAAGAAATGCATAAAAATCATTTTATGTCATTTGTTACATGACTACTTTATGCATTTTGGATTATTTGGATAAGGATCAAATTAGGTTAAGCTAAATAACTTGAGGGCCAAATCACGACATATTGTCACGAACCATATTTGTAGCAACATACAAATTTTAATTACATTTGTAAATCGATTGACTATCTTTGAGAAACTATTTGATAAACATTTTAATTTAGGACACAAATCTACACCTATTTCCCATGTTATTGAACAACTTAAAACTTCAATCACTGATAATTTCAAATCCATATTTAATGTCTGATGGAATACTGTTGATGGACAAATTGTCTGGACAGTAATCACACGGAAGGCACTTTAGAGCATTTTTCTATTGTTTTCACTAAAAGTCTTATAATTATATTTCTCAAAATTCTAATTTTTCGTTACTTCATTCTTTCAAAAGATTAATTAAAAAAAAAGAAAAATAAGTTTTTCAAATAAAAGTAAAGGCCATTTTAAATTTAAGTTTAGAAGATGCAAACACATGTTAAAAATTCAAATACAGAACAGCCATAAGTAGCAATTAAAGGATAAATGAAAATCGAAACGAACAGAAATTAAATAAACAATTATAGCAAAAACACACAATAAGTGTTCATGCAAATCATTAAATAGATTTTAAAGTGAGTAATTTTTAGATTGAATATGAATATCAAGCTAAAAACGAAAAAAATATTTTCCTTTTGAAATGTAAATGAAACTTAACAAAAAGAGAAATTATATAGAAAGTAAATGCAAACAAACATACAATCGATATTAATGTAAAATAATAAATAAATCTTAAAATAAGTGAAGATTAGATTGAATATGCAAATCAAGCTTGAAACGAACAAAAATCACTACAAACAAGAGTTTGGGTATGACCTCCTTCTCTAACTGAAAGTAAAACCTACTGCGTCATTGGCGCTTTACTGAAAACTATATGCGTCTTGAACAATCTTGGAAAGTATAAACAACATCAAATTGAATATTTGATGTATAATGATATTAATTGTTGAAAGATCCATCAGTTCAAGAATTTATTCCACTGTTATTGTATTTTTATTTTCGATGCTGTAAGAACTGGAAAAGAGAATATTTGTAATACAATCTGTTTTCAGTGAAGCGCCAATGACGCACAAGGCTTTTGGTTTTTATTTACAGTTAGGAAAGGAGGCAGTATCCGAACATTTGTTTGTAGGGGAACTATATTCGTCTTTAACAACTTTAAAAAGAGCTAATAAATTAAACTGAATATTTGATGTATAATAATATTAATTGCTGAAAGCTCATCAGTTAAAAATGTTACTATAATTTTGATGTTTATTTTCAATATTAAGTACACAAGAAGGAGGTCATACCCAAACTCTTGTTTGCAGTGATTTTTGTTCGTTTCAAGCTTGATTTGCAAATTCAATTTCAGTTTCACTCGTTTTAAGATTTATTTATTAATTTACATTAATATCTATTGTATGTTTGTTTGCTTTGATCGTTTATTTAATTTCTGTTCTTTTTAAGTTTCATTTATACTTCAATAGGAAAATATTTTTTTTCGTTTCAAGCTTGATTTTCATATTCAATCTAAGCATTACTCACTTTAAGATTTATTTATTCATTTATATTATTACTTGTTGTATGTTTTTGATATGATTGTTTACTTAATTTCTGTTCGCTTTGGGTTTCATTTATTCTTTAATAGTAATTTCTGGTCGTTTTGAGTTTGTAAATATTGACGAAGACCACACACTGCCTTTCCATATCAAACAAACACAACTTAAAAACAATAGGGAAAATTTTTCAAGACAGTGCAATACAAATCGGTGAATATTTCGGCCCTATGTCCAAGGGCCGTCTTCAGCACAACATTAAAGAAAAAAAAATATATATATATATATATAAACAATTTACACTAAAATACGAAGCTTAAAACTAAAAATGCTCTTAAAAACTTTTAAAACAGCCCCAGCATCCTTACTTCAACGAAGTTCAACGAAGACGGATAAATAAAATGATGAGAGAGGATGAATTCATTCATTCAGGAAATATTTTTATTTATTTTGAGCCTACTTTCGATTGATCCTCGAACTACCTGTTTTATCCCCAAATCACTACTAATGAGAGAATATTTTTCAAAAAGAGAAGATTTTGCAGTTAATAATTTCATTTTATTTCGTTTTAATGAATTCATTCTCTCTCATCATTTTATTTATCAGTCCTGGTTGAACTTCGTTGAAGTAAGAATGCTGGGGTTGTTTTAAAAGTTTTTAAGAGCATTTTTAGTTTTAAATTTCGTATTTCAATTTAAGTTTTTAATTTTTCTTTAATGTTGTGCTGAAGACGGCCCTTGGACATAGAGCCGAAATATTCACCGGCTTAAATTGCACTGTCTTGAAAAAATTTCCCTATTGTTTTTAAGTTGTGTTTGTTTGATTTTGAGTTTGAATTTTAAAAGGTATTTGTATGTGCTGAGCTTAAGTTTAAAACGGCCTTTACTTTTCTTTGAAAAACTTATTTTTCAGAAATTTTTTTAATTGATTTTTGTTCGTTTTTGATTGCAAAAAATTTCAAGTTTTTAAAAATTCTTTATTTCAAAATAAAACTGAAAAATAAATCAAATATTCATCAAAGTATCAAAACTGATATCAAAGTAACAATATCAAAGAGAAAAAATGGGTTTGTGTCAACCTCGGACTTTTTATTATCGGATGTTTGAACTATTTTTGACAAAATTGCTATCTCAAGATTTTTATCGGATGGGTTTGAGGAAAAGGGGAGTGGGGGTGACTAGATTAAGCTTCTGTCTGTTTTGACTCTTTAAAGTAAACTAGAACTTTCTATTTTCAATAAAATGATCCCTCTCTGGAGTTTATATGAACACCCCTTCTATAAGAACCATATATATCCCCAGAGTATAACTTACAACGCCTGTCTCTGGGGGTTGTGTCGACCCCGGAGTTTTAATATCTGATGGTTGAACTATTTTTAACAAAATGATCACCTGAAATTTTTATCAGATGGGTTTGTCCATCCGATACATCCAAAGACGTGGAGGGCGGGAAGGGGTAGTTGCCCTCCGATCTTTTTTTACTCTGAGAAAATGAACTACAACGTTTAATTTCCATTCAAATGAACCCTCTCTGAAGTTTATACGAGCATACCTTCCATAAGAACCATATATGCCCCCAGAGCAATACTTACAATGCCTGTCTCGGCCCTGGGGGAGGGGGCTGTGTCGACACAGGAGCTTTTCTTATCTGACCTTTGAACTATTTTTAACGAAATGACCATACTTAAAGGAGTTTTTGTTACATGATCTTTGAACTATTTTTAACAAAATGGCTACCTCAAATTGGGGGGGGCAGTTACCCCCCGGTCACTTTTGACTCTTAAAAAGGGCACTAGAAGTCTCGATCCCCAATCGAATGAGCACCCCTTGAAGTCTATACTACAGCCTCTTCTATATGAAGTGCCTCTGGGAAAAAAATAAATGTAGCGTGGGGGGAGGCTAGCTCCCCTGCAATCACTTTTGACTCTTAAAAAGTGAATTACAACTTTCAATTTCCAATCACATGAGCCCTCTAGAAAGTTTATACGAGCATCCCTTCCATAACAACCATATATATCCCCAGGGCATAATTTACAACGCCTACCCCCGGGCCCTGAGGGGCTGTGTCAACACTGGAGTTTTTTGTTATCAGAACTTTGAACTATTTTTAACAAAATGTCTATCTCAAAATTTTATTCTGATGCATTTAGGGCGTGGAGGAGGGGGCTAGTTGCCCTCTGATCTCTTTTGACTCTTAAAAAGTGAACAAGAACTTTCAATTTCCAATCAAAGGAGCCCTCTCCAAAGTTTATACGAGCATCCCTTCCATAAGAACTATATATGCCCCCTAGAGCGTTACTCATAATGCCTGCCTCCGGGTCCTGGCGGGTTCCGTCGACACGGGTTTTTCTTATCTGACCTTTGAACTATTTTTAATGAAATGGGTATTATAAATTTTTTATCAGATGGACTCGAGGAAAAAAGGGTGTGCGGGGGGGGGAGGGCTAGTTGCCCTCGCATATCTTTTAACTCTTAAAAATTGAACTTGAACTTTCTATTTCCAATCAAATGAGCCCGCTCTGTAGTTTATACGAGCATCACTTTTATATGAACCACATAAGCCCCCAGGAGAACACTTACAAAGTCTATTTCCTTGGCCCTAGGGGGCGTTTTTTTTATCTAACTTTTGAACAATTTCCAAAACACTGACTAACTAAAAATCTGTAGTGGACGAGTCTGGGGAAAAAGAGCGTGGGGGATAGTTTAACTCTCTTGACTCTTAAAAAGGGAACTAGAACTTTCCATTTCCAATCAAATGAACCCTTTATGAAGTTTTTTTGAGCATCCCTTTCATAAGAACCATACATGCCCTTAGAGCATAACTTAGAAAGCCTTCCCCTGTGCCCTGAGGGGTTCTATTGACACCGGATTTTTTCTTATCTAACTTTTGAACTATTTTTAACAAAATGTCTAATTCAAAATTTTCATCAGATATGTTTGAAAAAAAAGGCTTGGGGGGGGGCTAGCTGCCCTCGGATATCTTTTGAAAATTAAAAAGTGAGCTCGAACTTTCAATATCCAATCAAATGAGCCCTCTCTGAAGTTTCTACGAACATCCCTTTCATACGAACAATGTGCCCCAGGGCATAACTTTCAACGCGTGCCCCGGGCCCTTGGGGGTTGTGACGACACCTGAGTTTTTGTTATCTGACTTTTAAGCAATTTTTAACTTAATGATTATCTCAAAATTTTTATTGGATGCATTTGGGGAAAAACGGGCGTGGGGGGGATAGTTACCCTCAAATCTCTTTTCACTCTAAAAAACTGAACTAGAAATTTAAATTTCCAATCAATTAGCCATCTTTGAGTTTTTAACGAGTATCCCTTCAATAAAAACCATATATTTCCCCAAAGCGTAACTTACAGCAACTTCCCTCGGGCCTTGGGGGGCTTTGTTGACCCCTGAGTTTTCGTTATGTTGTCTTTGAACTATTTAAAAAAAACTATCTCCAAAGGTCTTATCGGATGGGTTTGAGGAAAAAAGGGCGTGGAGGGGGGGGGGGGGGCTAGGTGCCCTCCAATCTCTTTTCACTCTTAAAAAGTGAACTACAAATTATTTTGATTTTCAATCAAATTATCCCTCTTTGAAGTTAATACGAGCATCCCTTCCATAAGACCCATATATGCCCTGGTGGGTTGTGTCGACACCGTAATTTTTGTTATATGATCTTTGAACTATTTTTAACAAAATAGCTATCTTAAAATTTTTATTGGATGCATTTAGGAAAAAAAATGTTTGGGGGGGGGAAGCTGCTTACCCTCCAATATCTTTTGACACTCAAAAAGTAAACTAGAATTTTCAATTCCCAATCAAATGAGTCCTTTCTGAAGTTTATACGAACATTCCTTCCATAAGAACCATATATGCCCCCAGGGCATAACTTATAACCCTTGCCCCTGAAGACTGTGGGAGGAGCGTCCAGCTCAAACATATAATTTAGACAACTTTCAACTACGTTGAACAAAATGGTTTTATCAAGATTTTGATTGGACGTGTTTGGGGAAATGGTGGGCGTGGAAGGGGTGTCAGTTGCCTTAAAATCACTTTCTACTATTAAAAAGGGAACTAGCCATTTAAATGTCCAATCGAATGAGCCCTTTCTGAAGTTTCTACGACAACGTTGTCTATATAAAACTTATATGCCCCCAGGGTATAACTTACAACCCTCGCCCTGAGGGCTCTGGGGGAGTTGTCATCCTCAAAGACTTAATTTCCAGAACTTATAGCTACGTTCAATAAAATTGCTATCTCAAAATGTTGATTGGATGTGTTTGGGGAAAAGGTGGGCGTGAGAGGGGGGTTAGTTGTCCTCCAATCACTTTTCTATTATAAAAAGAGGCACTAGCCCTTTAAATAGCCAATCGAATGAGCCATTTTTCATGTTTCTACGACAACACCTTCTATAAAAACATTAAATGCCCCCAGGACATAACTTAAAACCCTTGCCCTGAGGGTTTTGGGGGAGTGTCTTCCTCAAAAACATATTTTCTATGTGGAAATCAACTACGCTGAACAAAATGGGCATCTCAAAATTTTGATTGGATGTGTTTGGGGGAATGATTGGCGTTGGGGGTGGGGGGGGGGTGTAGTTGCCCTCCAATCACTTTCGACTATTAAAAAGGACACTAGCCCTTTGAATATCCAATCGAAAGAGCCTTTTTGAAGTTTCTACAACGCCTTCTATAAAAACTTTATATGCCCCCAGGGCATAACTTAAACCCCTTGCCCTGAAGTTTGTGGGGGAGTGTCCTCCTCAAAAACATATTTTCTATTTGGAAATCAACTACGCTGAACAAAATGGTTATCTCAAAATTTTGATCGGATGTCTTTGGGGATATATGACCGTGGGAGGGGGGCTAGTTTCCCTCCAATCACTTTCGACTTTTAAAAATGGCACTAGCACTTTGAAATTCCAATTAAATTAGCCTGTTTTGAAGTTTCTACGACAACACCTTCTATAAAAACCTTATATGCCCCCAGGGCATAACTCAAAACCTTTGCCCTGAGGGTTGTGGGGGAGTTTCCTCCTCAAAAACATATTTTCTATCTGGAAATCAACTATGCTGAACAAAATGGCTATCTCAAATTTTGATTGGATGTGTTTGGGGGAATGATGGGCCTGGGGGGGGGCTAGTTTCCCTCCAATCATTCTGACTATTAAAGGGCACTAAAACTCTCTATTTCCAATTGAATGAGCCCCCTTTGAAGTTTCTACGACGACCCCTTCCATATGAAGTGCCTCTGGGAAAAAAACAATAATAAATAAATAATATAACATTGGAGCCGTATGGCCTTTACTATAGGCAACGTTGCCTCTGATATAGCCTGCAGCGTTTACTACAGCGTTGCCTCTGATATAGCCTGCGCGATC
Source organism: Artemia sp. Qi Xiang Cuo (assembly GCF_049724085.1). Lineage (NCBI taxonomy): Eukaryota > Metazoa > Arthropoda > Branchiopoda > Anostraca > Artemiidae > Artemia > Artemia sp. Qi Xiang Cuo. Next base: position 50,492,280 of record NC_142797.1, on the reverse strand, counting down.
AAATCCAAATGTACTAAAAAAAAAGTGCAGTGAGTAGAGGTGACCCTAAAGCCACCAATGCTCACCCCTGCTGCCACCTACAACTTTTTTTTAACACCATATATTAGCACGAGAACCACGTGGTTTATGGTTTTGTCAGTGAGAATGAAAAAACAGGAATTTTATCACTTGGAAAACCAGGAATTTTGTCACATTTATGGTTGTTTTCATGGATGGATATGTGTGTTGTTCGATTTATTTGATGTTTTTCTCGGATGTCAACATCAAATTATGGATGTTTTATGGTTTTTGTCAGTGAGAATTTGAAAAACAGAAAGTTTGTCACATTTATGGATGGTTTTATGGATGGTTATGTGTGTTGATTATTTGATGGTTTTATGGACTTTGTCAGTGAGAATGAAAAAACAGAAAGTTTGTCACATTTATGGATGGTTTTATGGATGGTTATGTTTTTTGATTTTTTGATGGTTTTATGGATTTTGTCAGTGAGAATTTGAAAAACAGGAATTTTGTCACATTTATGGATTGTTTTATGGATTGTTATGTGTTTGGATTATATGTTTTTGTTATGTTCTTTTTAATTGAGAATTTGAAAAACAGAAAGTTTGTCACATTTATTGATTGTTTTATGGACTTTGTCAGTGAGAATGAAAAAACAGAAATTTTGTCACATTTATGGATGGTTTTATGGATGGTTATGTGTGTTGATTATTTGATGGTTTTATGGATTTTGTCAGTGAGAATGGAAAAACAGGAACTTTGACACTTCCTTCTTGTTGTTTCCAAGCCAAATGTTACGAGTTCCCGGGAAACACATGTGCTATCAGTCATTAATCAAATTGTCTCCGGCGCGAAGTTTATTAATGTCTTTGTAGTTCTAAAGAGAACCCTTTCCGGGGAAGTTAATTAATGTCTGACAGATGATGTCATGTTTGATTGATTGACACGAAAGGGGAATGAATTTGTTATTCTAAAGAGAATTGATTTGAGTTATTAAAGGTGAATTAATTTGTTGTTTCTAAAGAGAATTGATTCACGGGCAGATGTTACGAGTTTCCGGGAAACACATGTGCTATCAGTCATTAATCAAATTGTCTCCGGCGCGAAGTTAATTAATGTCTTTACATTTCCAAAGAGAAAAGTCTCCGAGACAAAGTTTAAAGTCTGACAGATGATGTCATGATTGATTGATTGACACGAAAGGGGAATTAATTTGTTGTTCTAAAGAGAATTGATTCACGAAAGGGAAATTAATTTGTTGTTTCTAACAAGAGAATTGATTCATGGGCAGACGTTTTGATCTTAGCGCGCGAAAAGGTTTCCAAATAATTTGAAATGTATTAACGCAGAGATGCCAAACAAAAGGAACATGCCGAAATTCCGTTTAGGGATAATTTTGGCGAAACCGTTTTAGCTATTTTATGGAACTATTTCGGCGAAACAGTTAGAGACATTTTGAAAGAAGATTTTTGAAGAGAATTTGAGTGTGGTCGTTATAATACACAAGTTTCAATTGAACAGTGTTGTGAGGTCCTCTACCTCAACCCAAAGGGTCCCAATTGCTCTACCCCAACCCAAAGGGCCCCGATTGCTCTACCCCAACCCCAAAAGGTTCCGCTGCCCCGACCCCAACCCCCAAAGGCCCCCCCCCGGTCCTCAAGGGTTCCCCCGACCCCCAACGGACACACCAGGCCCCAAAGGGCCAAATCGGTGCACAAGGGCCCCACCGGACCCTCAAAGGTCCTCCACCAGTCTCCAAAGGCCCACACCCGGGCCCCACAGCCCCCCCAGGCACCCAAAGGGCCCCACCCCCTCACCAGGCTAGACCCGAGCCCCCACAGGCCCTCCCCGGTCCCCAACGGTCCACCCGAACCCCAAAAGCCCTCCCTCGGCCCCCAAAGGCCCACCCCGGGCTCCCAGGGCTCCCAAAGGGCCTCGATTGCTCTACCCCAACCCCGAAGGAAGCCTCCGGTCCCCAAAGGTCTCCTCAGGCTCCCAAAGGACCCTCCAGACCCCGAAGACCCTCACCCAGTCCCCAAAGGTCCCCCAAGCTCCCAAAGGGCCCCCCGACCCCCAAACGCCCTCCCCAGACCCCCAAAGGCCCTCCCCGGTCCCCAAAAGCCCTACCCGAGCCCCCAAAGGCCCTCCCCGGTCCCCAAAGGTCCACCAGATCCCCAAAGGCCCTCCACCAGTCCCCAAAGGCCCTCTCCCAGTCCCCAAAGCCCCATCGAGCTCCCAAAGGCCCAACGGGGTCCCAAAGAGCCCCCAGACCCCAAAAAGGCCATACCCGCCCCCCAAAGGCCCTCCCCGGTCCCCAAAGGTCCACCAGAACCCCCAAGCCCCTCCACCAGTCCCCAAAGGCCCTCTCCCAGTCCCCAAAGCCCCATCGAGCACCCAAAGGACCAACGGGGTCCCAAAGGGCCCCCAGACCCCAAACAAGCCATATCCGAGCCCCAAACGGCCACCCCGGTCCCCAAAGGTCCACCAGTCCCCCCAACACCCACCACCAGTCCCCAAACGCCCACACCCCGGCCCAAAAAGCCCCAACGAGCGCCCAAAGGCCCTCCCCGGTCCCCAAAGGTCCACCAGACACCCAAACGCCCTCCCTGTGCCCCAAAGGCTATCCCCCGGCCCCCCCAAAGCCCCATCGAGCTCCCAAAGGACCAACAGGGTCCCAAAGGTCCTCCACCGGTCCACAAAGGTCCCCCGGGCTTCCAAAAGACCACTCAATCCTCAAGAGCCCCCGGATCCCCAAACGCCCTCCCTGGGCCCCAAAGGTACTCCCCCGCTCACCATACATGCACACAAAAAGTTACACACACACACAAAAACTTACACATACAAGCCAAAACCAACACACACAAAAACTTACACACACACACACACACACACACACACACACACACACAAACACACACACACAAACTTATAAAAACACACACACAAAAAAAAAAAAAATTACACACACAAACACTTAAACACACACACACACACACACAAACAAACTTACACACACACACACACAAAAACTTACAACCACACACAAAAGATTAGACACACAAAAAACTTAGACCAACACGCAAAAACTTACATGCACACAAAAACTAACATCCACACAAAAACTTACACATACACACAAACTTACACACACGCACAAAAACTGACACACACACACAAAAACTTACACACACACACACAAGAAAACTAACACACACACACGAAAACTTACACACACACACGCCAAAACTTACACACACACACACACACACAAAAACTTACACACACACAAAAACTTACAAATGCACACAAAAACTTACATGCACACAAAAACTTACACACACACAAAAACTTACACACACACACACACACAAAACTTACACACACAAACACACACAAACTTACACACACACACCAAAACTTACACACACACACACACGCACAAAAACTTGCACACACACACACACACACACACACACAAAACTTACAGACACACACACACACGAAAACTTACACACACACGCCAAAACTTACAAACAAAAAAACTTACACACACACACACACACACACACACACACACACACACACACACACACACACACACACACACACACACACACACACACACACACACACACAAACAAACACAAACAAAAAAAAAAAACATAAAAAAATAACACAAAATCCAACAAACACACACACACACACACACACACACACACACACACACACACACACACACACACACACACACACACACACACACACAAAAACTTACAAATGCACACGAAAACTTACATTCACACAAAAACTTACACGCACACAAAAACTTACACACACACACACACACACACACAAAACTTACACACTCAAACACACAAAAACTCACACACACACGCCAAAACTTACACACACTCCAAAACTAACAAACACAAAAACTTACACACACACACACACACACACAAAAACTTACACATGCACACTAAAACTTACATGCACACAAAAACTTACATACACACAAAAACTAACACACACACACACACAAACAAAACTTACACACTCAAACACACAAAAACACACACACACACTCAAAAACTTACACACACACAAAAACTTACACACACACACACACACACACAAACACATACACACACAAACACACACACACAAACTTACACATGAACACAAAAAAACTCACACACACACACGCACAAAAACTTACACACACACACACACACACTCCCAAAACTTACACACACACACACACACACACACACGAAAACTTACACACACACTCCAAAACATACACACACAAAAACTTAAACATTCACACGAACACTTACACACACACACACACGAAAACTGACACACACACACTCAAAAACTTACACACACACATATACACACACACTAACACACAAACACACACACACACACACACAAAAACTAACACAAGAACACGAGAACTAACATGCACACAAAAACTTACATGCACACAAAAACTTACACACACACACACACACAAAACTTACAAACACACACACACACACACACACACGAACACACACACACACACTCCAAAACTTACACACACACACACAAAAACTAACACACACACACATATACACAAAAACTTACACATGAACACAAAAACTCACACACACATGCGCAAAAACTTACACACACACACACAAAACTTACACACACACACACACACAAAAACTTACACACACACGCCAAAACTTACACACACAAAAACTTAGACACACACACACACACACACAAACACACACACACACACACACACACACACACACACCCAAAATTACACACACACACACACATAAAAAAAACTTACACACAAAAAAACTTACAACCACACACACACACAAACTTAAACAAACACACAAAAAACTTATATCCACACTCACTAGCCTAGACACACAAAAACTTACACACACACACACACACACAAACTAACACACACACGCAAAAACTTACATGCACACAAAAACTTACATCCACACAAAAACTTAAACACACACAAAAACTAACACACACACACACACACACACACACACACACACACAAAAACTTACACACACAAAAAAAACTTACATCCACACACAAAGGCTTAGACACACAAAAACTTACACTCACACACAAAAACTTACACCCACACGCAAAAACTTACACGCACACAAAAACTTACATGCACACAAAAACTTACACACACGCACAAAAACTTACACACACACGCACAAAAACTTACACACACACACACAAAAACTTATCCACACACAAAAACTCACACAAAAACACACACACACACACACACACACACACACACACACACACAAACTTACACATGCACACGAAAACTTACATGCACACAAATACTTACACACACACACTAAAACTTACACACACACACGTCAAAAATTACACACACAAAAGCTTAGACCCACAAAAACTTACACACACACACACAAAAACTTACACACACACACGTCAAAACTTACATGCGCACAAAAACTTACACATACACACACACACAAACTTACACACACACACACACACACACAAAAAAAACTAACACAAACAAAAACATACACACACACACACACACACACACACAAACTTACACACACACACACACACAAAACTTACACCCACACATAAAAGCTTAGACACACAAAAACTTACACGCACACACAAAAACTTACACCCACATGCAAAAACTTAC